>NW_027139656.1:0-26167 GCF_035084215.1 Heptranchias perlo
TGTGTCTGTGGGGTGGTCTGGGGGACCGTGTCTGTGGGGTGGTCTGGGGGACCGTGTCTGTGGGGTGGTCTGGGGGACCGTGTCTGTGGGGTGGTCTGGGGGACCGTGTCTGTGGGGTGGTCTGGGGGACGTGTCTGTGGGGTGGTCTGGGGGACCGTGTCTGTGGGGTGGTCTGGGGACCGTGTCTGTGGGGTGGTCTGGGGGACCGTGTCTGTGGGGTGGTCTGGGGGACCGTGTCTGTGGGGTGGTCTGGGGGACCGTGTCTGTGGGGTGGTCTGGGGGACCGTGTCTGTGGGGTGGTCTGGGGGACCGTGTCTGTGGGGTGGTCTGGGGGACCGTGTCTGTGGGGTGGTCTGGGGGACTGTGTCGGGGGCTCTGGGCATGTGCGTGTGGGGCATTGCGGGGTTGTGCTTGTGGACGGGTCAGGGGGTGTGCATGTGAGGGGGGTTCTGGGGGTGTGCATGTGGGGGAGGGTCTCTCTCTGTCTGTCCTTCCTGTATACGACCCAGTATGTGTGTCTGTTGGGGGGAGGTGACCGGGTCTCCGTCACCTGTGCTCTGTCGCCTGCCCTTTGACCCCATTGCTCTCCTCCTCAGAGCTACACCATGCGGAACGCCGTGCTGTCCACCATGGGCCAGATGGTGACTCGGGTCCTGAGCGGGTCCGAGCTGGACAAGCCGTCCCGGGACACACGGGACAGTTTCCTCGACACGCTGCAGCTCCACCTCCACGATGTGAACGCCTTCGTCCGCAGTCGCTGCGTCCAGGTTCTCACCCACATCGTCCAGGAGAAGGTGAGAGGGGAGGGGGGGGGGGGGCGGAGGGAACGGGGAGGGGGAGGGAGAGGGGGGAGAGAAGGTAACGGGAGGGGGCTGATTGTGTTGATGGGTCTGGTGGGTTGTTATGGTGACGGGGCCCTCTCTGGTCTGGTGGGTTGTTATGGTGACGGATCCCCCTCTCTCTGGTCTGGTGGGTTGTTATGGTGACGGGGCCCTCTCTGGTCTGGTGGGTTGTTATGGTGACGGGGCCCTCTCTGGTCTGGTGGGTTGTTATGGTGACGGGGCCCTCTCTGGTCTGGTGGGTTGTTATGGTGACGGGGCCCTCTCTGGTCTGGTGGGTTGTTATGGTGACGGGGCCCTCTCTCTGGTCTGGTGGGTTGTTATGGTGACGGGGCCCGTTCTCATTGGTCTGGTGGGTTGTTATGGTGACGGGGCCCTCTCTCTCTGGTCTGGTGAGTTGTTATGGTGACGGGGCCCTCTCTGGTCTGGTGGGTTGTTATGGTGACGGGGCCCTCTCTGGTCTGGTGGGTTGTTATGGTGACGGATCCCCCTCTCTGGTCTGGTGGGTTGTTATGGTGACGGGGCCCTCTCTGGTCTGGTGGGTTGTTATGGTGACGGGGCCCCCCTCTCTGGTCTGGTGGGTTATGGTGACGGGGCCCTCTCTGGTCTGGTGGGTTGTTATGGTGACGGGGCCCTCTCTCTCTGGTCTGGTGGGTTGTTATGGTGACGGGGCCCTCTCTGGTCTGGTGGGTTGTTATGGTGACGGGGCCCTCTCTCTCTCTGGTCTGGTGGGTTGTTATGGTGACGGGGGCCCTCTCTGGTCTGGTGGGTTGTTATGGTGACGGGGCCCTCTCTCTCTGGTCTGGTGGGTTGTTATGGTGACGGGGCCCTCTCTCTCTGGTCTGGTGGGTTGTTATGGTGACGGATCCCCCTCTCTCTGGTCTGGTGGGTTGTTATGGTGACGGATCCCCCTCTCTCTGGTCTGGTGGGTTGTTATGGTGACGGATCCCCCTCCCTCTGGTCTGGTGGGTTGTTATGGTGACGGATCCCCCTCTCTCTGGTCTGGTGGGTTGTTATGGTGACGGGGCCCCCTCTCTCTGGTCTGGTGGGTTGTTATGGTGACGGATCCCCCTCTCTCTGGTCTGGTGGGTTGTTATGGTGACGGATCCCCCTCTCTCTGGTCTGGTGGGTTGTTATGGTGACGGATCCCCCTCTCTCTGGTCTGGTGGGTTGTTATGGTGACGGATCCCCCTCTCTCTGGTCTGGTGGGTTGTTATGGTGACGGATCCCCCTCTCTCTGGTCTGTTGGGTTGTTATGGTGACGGGGCCTCCTCTCTCTGGTCTGGTGGGTTGTTATGGTGACGGGGCCCTCTCTGGTCTGGTGGGTTGTTATGGTGACGGGGCTCTCTCTCTGGTCTGGTGGGTTGTTATGGTGACGGGACCCTCTCTCTCTGGTCTGGTGGGTTGTTATGGTGACGGGGCCCCCTCTCTCTGGTCTGATGGGTTGTTATGGTGACGGGGCCCTCTCTCTCTGGTCTGGTGGGTTGTTATGGTGACGGGGCCCTCTCTGGTCTGGTGGGTTGTTATGGTGACGGGGCCCTCTCTGGTCTGGTGGGTTGTTATGGTGACGGGGCCCCCTCTCTCTGGTCTGGTGGGTTGTTATGGTGACGGGGCCCTCTCTGGTCTGGTGGGTTGTTATGGTGACGGGGCCCTCTCTGGTCTGGTGGGTTGTTATGGTGATGGGGCCCCCTCTCTCTGGTCTGGTGGGTTGTTATGGTGAACGATCCCCCTCTCTCTGGTCTGGTGGGTTGTTATGGTGACGGGGCCCTCTCTCTCTGGTCTGGTGGGTTGTTATGGTGACGGGCCCTCTCTCTCTGGTCTGGTGGGTTGTTATGGTGACGGGGCCCCCTCTCTCTGGTCTGGTGGGTTGTTATGGTGACGGGGCCCCCTCTCTCTGGTCTGGTGGGTTGTTATGGTGACGGGGCCCCCTCCTCTGGTCTGGTGGGTTGTTATGGTGACGGGGCCCTCTCTGGTCTGGTGGGTTGTTATGGTGACGGGGCCCTCTCTGGTCTGGTGGGTTGTTATGGTGACGGGCCCTCTCTGGTCTGGTGGGTTGTTATGGTGACAGGGCCCCCTCTCTCTGGTCTGGTGGGTTGTTATGGTGACGGGGCCCTCTCTCTCTGGTCTGGTGGGTTGTTATGGTGATGGGGCCCCCTCTCTCTGGTCTGGTGGGTTGTTATGGTGACGGGGCCCCCCTCTCTCTGGTCTGGTGGGTTGTTATGGTGACGGGGCCCCCTCCCTCTGGTCTGGTGGGTTGTTATGGTGACGGGGCCCTCTCTGGTCTGGTGGGTTGTTATGGTGACGGGGCCCTCTCTGGTCTGGTGGGTTGTTATGGTGACGGGGCCCTCTCTGGTCTGGTGGGTTGTTATGGTGACAGGGCCCCCTCTCTCTGGTCTGGTGGGTTGTTATGGTGACGGGGCCCTCTCTGGTCTGGTGGGTTGTTATGGTGACGGGGCCCTCTCTGGTCTGGTGGGTTGTTATGGTGACGGGGCCCTCTCTCTCTGGTCTGGTGGGTTGTTATGGTGACGGGGCCCTCTCTCTCTGGTCTGGTGGGTTGTTATGGTGACGGATCCCCCTCTCTCTGGTCTGGTGGGTTGTTATGGTGACGGATCCCCCTCTCTCTGGTCTGGTGGGTTGTTATGGTGACGATCCCCCTCTCTCTGGTCTGGTGGGTTGTTATGGTGACGGATCCCCCTCTCTCTGGTCTGGTGGGTTGTTATGGTGACGGGACCCCCTCTCTCTGGTCTGGTGGGTTGTTATGGTGACGGATCCCCCTCTCTCTGGTCTGGTGGGTTGTTATGGTGACGGATCCCCCTCTCTCTGGTCTGGTGGGTTGTTATGGTGACGGATCCCCCCTCTCTCTGGTCTGGTGGGTTGTTATGGTGACCGATCCCCCTCTCTCTGGTCTGGTGGGTTGTTATGGTGACGGGGCCCCTTCTCTCTGGTCTGGTGGGTTGTTATGGTGACGGATCCCCCTCTCTCTGGTCTGTTGGGTTGTTATGGTGACGGGGCCTCCTCTCTCTGGTCTGGTGGGTTGTTATGGTGACGGGGCCCTCTCTGGTCTGGTGGGTTGTTATGGTGACGGGGCCTCCTCTCTCTGGTCTGGTGGGGTTGTTATGGTGACAGGGCCCTCTCTCTCTGGTCTGGTGGGTTGTTATGGTGACGGATCCCCCTCTCTCTGGTCTGGTGGGTTGTTATGGTGACGGGGCCTCCTCTCTCTGGTCTGGTGGGTTGTTATGGTGACCGATCCCCCTCTCTCTGGTCTGGTTGGTTGTTATGGTGACCGATCCCCCTCTCTCTGGTCTGGTGGTTGTTATGGTGACGGGGCCTCCTCTCTCTGGTCTGGTGGGTTGTTATGGTGACCGATCCCCCTCTCTCTGGTCTGGTTGGTTGTTATGGTGACCGATCCCCCTCTCTCTGGTCTGGTGGGTTGTTATGGTGACGAGGCCCTCCCTCTCTGGTCTGGTGGGTTGTTATGGTGACGGATCCCCCTCTCTCTGGTCTGGTGGGTTGTTATGGTGACGGGGGCCCCCTCTCTCTGGTCTGGTGGGTTGTTATGGTGACCGATCCCCCTCTCTCTGGTCTGGTGGGTTGTTATGGTGACGGGGCCCCCTCTCTCTGTTTTCAGGCTCTGCCTCTGAAGCGTTTCCAGGCGGTGGTGACGCTGGCGGCAGGAAGACTCTGTGACAAGTCGGTGAACGTCTGCAAGAACGCTATCCAACTGCTGGCCGCCATCTTGGCCCACAACCCCTTCACATGGAAGGTAGTGGGGGAGGGAGGGCTGACTATTCCTTCACACGGGGGAGAGTGGAGGGGGTGGGATGGTCATCATTCAACCATCAGAAGATGCGAAAAATTTTCTCCCGAGGCTGCTGACTCTCACTGGGGTACGGGTCCCACAGACTCCGACTCTCACTGGGGTACGGGTCCCACAGACACTGACTCTCACTGGGGTACGGGTCCCACAGACTCCGACTCTCACTGGGGTACGGGTCCCACAGACACTGACTCTCACTGGGGTACGGGTCCCACAGACTCCGACTCTCACTGGGGTACGGGTCCCACAGACTCCGACTCTCACTGGGGTACGGGTGCCACAGACTCCGACTCTCACTGGGGTACGGGTCCCACAGACACAGACTCTCACTAGGGTACGGGTCCCACAGACACTGACTCTCACTGGGGTACGGGTCCCACAGACACTGACTCTCACTGGGGTACGGGTCCCACACACACCGACTCTCACTGGGGTACGGGTCCCACAAACATTGACTCTCACTGGGGTCCGGGCCCCACAGACACTGACTCTCACTGGGGTACGGGTCCCACACACTGACTCTCACTGGGGTACGGGTCCCACAGACACTGACTCTCACTGGGGTACGGGTCCCACAGACACTGACTCTCACTGGGGTACGGGTCCCACAGACACTGACTCTCACAGACACCGACTCTCACTGGGGTACGGGTCCCACAGACACCGACTCTCACTGGGGTACGGGCCCCACAGACACTGACTCTCACTGGGGTACGGGTCCCACAGACACTGACTTTCACTGGGGTACGGGTCCCACACACTGACTCTCACTGGGGTACGGGTCCCACAGACACTGACTCTCACTGGGGTACGGGTCCCACACACACTGACTCTCACTGGGGTACGGGTCCCACAGACACTGACTCTCACTGGGGTACGGGTCCCACAGACACCGACTCTCACTGGGGTACGGGTCCCACAGACACCGACTCTCACTGGGGTACGGGTCCCACAGACACCGACTCTCACTGGGGTACGGGTCCCACAGACACCGACTCTCACTGGGGTACGGGTCCCACAGACACCGACTCTCACTGGGGTACGGGTCCCACAGACACCGACTCTCACTGGGGTACGGGCCCCACAGACACTGACTCTCACTGGGGTACGGGTCCCACAGACACAGACTCTCCCTCTGGTACTGGGATAATTTCGGAGGGTGCTTTGGTTGACTGCCCTGTGAGGTTGAATTGATTTCCATTCTAATTCCCGTTTCAGCTGAGCATTGACGATCTGAATTCCGCCCATGAGAAGGAGCTGGCCAAGCTGACTCGGATGCAAGAGGAACTGAAGGAAGGTTGTACCAGGTGAGTTTGATCGTTCCCTCCCAGCCCGTCCCTCAGAAACCCCCGAACTCACCATGTCGAGCTCCAATGCCCCTTCCCTTGGTCAAAAGCTTCCCCCCCCCTGGCCCCAACCGTCCTGCTCTCTGTTACTGCAACCCGAGTCTGTCACTCAGTGTATCGCAGAATCACGGCCAGTCTCACTGATTCCTCCCCTCCATCCCAGTCAGCAGGCTCTCCTCCAGGCTGGCAGCCCCGTAACCCAGGCCGACACCCGCGCTGCCCAGTCCTGAGGGGAGCGCCGCACTGTCGGAGGGTCGGTACCGAGGGAGCGCCGCACTGTCGGAGGGTCGGTACCGAGGGAGCGCCGCACTGTCGGAGGGTCGGTACCGAGGGAGCGCCGCACTGTCGGAGGGTCGGGTACCGAGGGAGCGCCGCACTGTCGGAGGGTCGGTACCGAGGGAGCGCCGCACTGTCGGAGGGTCGGTACCGAGGGAGCGCCGCACTGTCGGAGGGTCGGTACCGATGGGAGCGCCGCACTGTCGGAGGGTCGGTACCGAGGGAGTGTCGGAGGGTCGGTACCGAGGGAGCGCCGCACTGTCGGAGGGTCGGTACCGAGGGAGCGCCGCACTGTCGGAGGGTCGGGACCGAGGGAGCGCCGCACTGTCGGAGGGTCGGTACCGAGGGAGCGCCGCACTGTCGGAGGGTCGGTACTGAGGGAGCGCCGCACTGTCGGAGGGTCGGTACTGAGGGAGCGCCGCACTGTCGGAGGGTCGGGACCGAGGGAGCGCGGCACTGTCGGAGGGTCAGTACTGAGGGAGCGCCGCACTGTCGGAGGGTCGGTACTGAGGGAGCGCCGCACTGTCGGAGGTCCCGTCTCCCTGTTCAGGGGGGGATGTTAAACCGAGGCTCCGTCTCCCTGTTCATGGGGGGATGTTAAACCGAGGCCCCGTCTCCCTGTTCAGGGGGGATGTTAAACCGAGGCCCCGTCTCCCTGTTCAGGGGGGGGATGTTAAACCGAGGCCCCGTCTCCCTGTTCAGGGGGGGGGATGTTAAACCGAGGCCCCGTCTCCCTGTTCAGGGGGGATGTTAAACCGAGGCCCAGTCTCCCTGTTCAGGGGGGGATGTTAAACCGAGGCCCCGTCTCCCTGTTCAGGGGGGGATGTTAAACCGAGGCCCCGTCTCCCTGTTCAGGGGGGGATGTTAAACCGAGGCTCCGTCTCCCTGTTCAGGGGGGGGATGTTAAACCGAGGCCCCGTCTCCCTGTTCAGGGGGGGATGTTAAACCGAGGCCCCGTCTCCCTGTTCAGGGGGGGGATGTTAAACCGAGGCCCCCGTCTCCCTGTTCAGGGGGGGGGATGTTAAACCGAGGCCCCGTCTCCCTGTTCAGGGGGGGGATGTTAAACCGAGGCCCCGTCTCCCTGTTCAGGGGGGGGGGGATGTTAAACCGAGGCCCCGTCTCCCTGTTCAGGGGGGGATGTTAAACCGAGGCCCCCGTCTCCCTGTTCAGGGGGGGGGGATGTTAAAACCGAGGCCCCGTCTCCCTGTTCAGGGGGGGGATGTTAAACCGAGGCCCCCGTCTCCCTGTTCAGGGGGGGATGTTAAACCGAGGCCCCGTCTCCCTGTTCAGGGGGGGATGTTAAACCGAGGCCCCGTCTCCCTGTTCAGGGGGGGGGGATGTTAAACCGAGGCCCCGTCTCCCTGTTCAGGGGGGGGGGATGTTAAACCGAGGCCCCCGTCTCCCTGTTCAGGGGGGGGGGATGTTTAAACCGAGGCCCCGTCTCCCTGTTCAGGGGGGGATGTTAAACCGAGGCCCCGTCTCCCCTGTTCAGGGGGGGGGATGTTAAACCGAGGCCCCGTCTCCCTGTTCAGGGGGGATGTTAAACCGAGGCCCCGTCTCCCTGTTCAGGGGGGATGTTAAACCGAGGCCCCGTCTCCCTGTTCAGGGGGGGGGATGTTAAACCGAGGCCCCGTCTCCCTGTTCAGGGGGGGGGGATGTTAAACCGAGGCCCCGTCTCCCTGTTCAGGGGGGGATGTTAAACCGAGGCCCCGTCTCCCTGTTCAGGGGGGGATGTTAAACCGAGGCCCCGTCTCCCTGTTCAGGGGGGGGATGTTAAACCGAGGCCCCGTCTCCCTGTTCAGGGGGGGGGGATGTTAAACCGAGGCCCCGTCTCCCTGTTCAGGGGGGGATGTTAAACTGAGGCCCCGTCTCCCTGTTCAGGGGGTGGGGGATGTTAAACCGAGGCCCCGTCTCCCTGTTCAGGGGGGGATGTTAAACTGAGGCCCCGTCTCCCTGTTCAGGGGAGGGATGTTAAACTGAGGCCCCGTCTCCCTGTTCAGGGGGGGATGTTAAACCGAGGCCCCGTCTCCCTGTTCAGGGGGGGGATGTTAAACCGAGGCCCCGTCTCCTGTTCAGGGGGGGGATGTTAAACTGAGGCCCCGTCTCCCTGTTCAGGGGGGGGATGTTAAACCGAGGCCCCGTCTCCCTGTTCAGGGGGGGGGATGTTAAACCGAGGCCCCGTCTCCCTGTTCAGGGGGGGGGGATGTTAAACCGAGGCCCCGTCTCCCTGTTCAGGGGGGGGATGTTAAACCGAGGCCCCGTCTCCCTGTTCAGGGGGGGATGTTAAACCGAGGCCCCGTCTCCCTGTTCAGGGGGGGATGTTAAACCGAGGCCCCGTCTCCCTGTTCAGGGGGGGGGATGTTAAACCGAGGCCCCGTCTCCCTGTTCAGGGGGGGGGATGTTAAACCGAGGCCCCGTCTCCCTGTTCAGGGGGGGATGTTAAACCGAGGCCCCGTCTCCCTGTTCAGGGGGGGGATGTTAAACCGAGGCCCCGTCTCCCTGTTCAGGGGGGGGATGTTAAACCGAGGCCCCGTCTCCCTGTTCAGGGGGGGATGTTAAACCGAGGCCCCGTCTCCCTGTTCAGGGGGGGGATGTTAAACCGAGGCCCCGTCTCCCTGTTCAGGGGGGGGATGTTAAACCGAGGCCCCGTCTCCCTGTTCAGGGGGGGGGATGTTAAACCGAGGCCCCGTCTCCCTGTTCAGGGGGGGATGTTAAACCGAGGCCCCGTCTCCCTGTTCAGGGGGGGGGATGTTAAACCGAGGCCCCGTCTCCCTGTTCAGGGGGGGATGTTAAACCGAGGCCCCGTCTCCCTGTTCAGGGGGGGGATGTTAAACCGAGGGCCCCGTCTCCCTGTTCAGGGGGGGGATGTTAAACCGAGGCCCCGTCTCCCTGTTCAGGGGGGGGATGTTAAACCGAGGCCCCGTCTCCCTGTTCAGGGGGGGGGATGTTAAACCGAGGCCCCGTCTCCCTGTTCAGGGGGGGGATGTTAAACCGAGGCCCCGTCTCCCTGTTCAGGGGGGGGGATGTTAAACCGAGGCCCCGTCTCCCTGTTCAGGGGGGGGATGTTAAACCGAGGCCCCGTCTCCCTGTTCAGGGGGGGGATGTTAAACCGAGGCCCCGTCTCCCTGTTCAGGGGGGGGATGTTAAACCGAGGCCCCGTCTCCCTGTTCAGGGGGGGGATGTTAAACCGAGGCCCCGTCTCCCTGTTCAGGGGGGGATGTTAAACCGAGGCCCCGTCTCCCTGTTCAGGGGGGGGATGTTAAACCGAGGCCCCGTCTCCCTGTTCAGGGGGGGGATGTTAAACCGAGGCCCCGTCTCCCTGTTCAGGGGGGGGATGTTAAACCGAGGCCCCGTCTCCCTGTTCAGGGGGGGGATGTTAAACCGAGGCCCCGTCTCCCTGTTCAGGGGGGGGGATGTTAAACCGAGGCCCCGTCTCCCTGTTCAGGGGGGGATGTTAAACCGAGGCCCCGTCTCCCTGTTCAGGGGGGGATGTTAAACCGAGGCCCCGTCTCCCTGTTCAGGGGGGGGGATGTTAAACCGAGGCCCCGTCTCCCTGTTCAGGGGGGGATGTTAAACCGAGGCCCCCGTCTCCCTGTTCAGGGGGGGATGTTAAACCGAGGCCCCGTCTCCCTGTTCAGGGGGGGGATGTTAAACCGAGGCCCCGTCTCCCTGTTCAGGGGGGGGATGTTAAACCGAGGCCCCGTCTCCCTGTTCAGGGGGGGGGATGTTAAACCGAGGCCCCGTCTCCCTGTTCAGGGGGGGGGATGTTAAACCGAGGCCCCGTCTCCCTGTTCAGGGGGGGGATGTTAAACCGAGGCCCCGTCTCCCTGTTCAGGGGGGGGATGTTAAACCGAGGCCCCGTCTCCCTGTTCAGGGGGGGGATGTTAAACCGAGGCCCCGTCTCCCTGTTCAGGGGGGGGATGTTAAACCGAGGCCCCGTCTCCCTGTTCAGGGGGGGGATGTTAAACCGAGGCCCCGTCTCCCTGTTCAGGGGGGGGATGTTAAACCGAGGCCCCGTCTCCCTGTTCAGGGGGGGATGTTAAACCGAGGCCCCGTCTCCCTGTTCAGGGGGGGATGTTAAACCGAGGCCCCGTCTCCCTGTTCAGGGGGGGGGATGTTAAACCGAGGCCCCGTCTCCCTGTTCAGGGGGGGGATGTTAAACCGAGGCCCCGTCTCCCTGTTCAGGGGGGGGGATGTTAAACCGAGGCCCCGTCTCCCTGTTCAGGGGGGGGGATGTTAAACCGAGGCCCCGTCTCCCTGTTCAGGGGGGGGATGTTAAACCGAGGCCCCGTCTCCCTGTTCAGGGGGGGGATGTTAAACCGAGGCCCCGTCTCCCTGTTCAGGGGGGGGATGTTAAACCGAGGCCCCGTCTCCCTGTTCAGGGGGGGGATGTTAAACCGAGGCCCCGTCTCCCTGTTCAGGGGGGGGATGTTAAACCGAGGCCCCGTCTCCCTGTTCAGGGGGGGGATGTTAAACCGAGGCCCCGTCTCCCTGTTCAGGGGGGGATGTTAAACCGAGGCCCCGTCTCCCTGTTCAGGGGGGGGATGTTAAACCGAGGCCCCGTCTCCCTGTTCAGGGGGGGGGATGTTAAACCGAGGCCCCGTCTCCCTGTTCAGGGGGGGGATGTTAAACCGAGGCCCCGTCTCCCTGTTCAGAGGGGGGGATGTTAAACCGAGGCCCCGTCTCCCTGTTCAGGGGGGGGGATGTTAAACCGAGGCCCCGTCTCCCTGTTCAGAGGGGGGGATGTTAAACCGAGGCCCCGTCTCCCTGTTCAGGGGGGGGATGTTAAACCGAGGCCCCGTCTCCCTGTTCAGGGGGGGGATGTTAAACCGAGGCCCCGTCTCCCTGTTCAGGGGGGGGGATGTTAAACCGAGGCCCCCGTCTCCCTGTTCAGGGGGGGATGTTAAACCGAGGCCCCGTCTCCCTGTTCAGGGGGGGGATGTTAAACCGAGGCCCCGTCTCCCTGTTCAGGGGGGGGATGTTAAACCGAGGCCCCGTCTCCCTGTTCAGGGGGGGATGTTAAACCGAGGCCCCGTCTCCCTGTTCAGGGGGGGATGTTAAACCGAGGCCCCGTCTCCCTGTTCAGGGGGGGGATGTTAAACCGAGGCCCCGTCTCCCTGTTCAGGGGGGGGGATGTTAAACCGAGGCCCCGTCTCCCTGTTCAGGGGGGGATGTTAAACCGAGGCCCCGTCTCCCTGTTCAGGGGGGAGATGTTAAACCGAGGCCCCGTCTCCCTGTTCAGGGGGGGGGATGTTAAACCGAGGCCCCGTCTCCCTGTTCAGGGGGGGATGTTAAACCGAGGCCCCGTCTCCCTGTTCAGGGGGGGGATGTTAAACCGAGGCCCCGTCTCCCTGTTCAGGGGGGGATGTTAAACCGAGGCCCCGTCTCCCTGTTCAGGGGGGGATGTTAAACCGAGGCCCCGTCTCCCTGTTCAGGGGGGGGGATGTTAAACCGAGGCCCCGTCTCCCTGTTCAGGGGGGGGGATGTTAAACCGAGGCCCCGTCTCCCTGTTCAGGGGGGGATGTTAAACCGAGGCCCCGTCTCCCTGTTCAGGGGGGGGGATGTTAAACCGAGGCCCCGTCTCCCTGTTCAGGGGGGGATGTTAAACCGAGGCCCCGTCTCCCTGTTCAGGGGGGGGATGTTAAACCGAGGCCCCGTCTCCCTGTTCAGGGGGGGATGTTAAACCGAGGCCCCGTCTCCCTGTTCAGGGGGGGATGTTAAACCGAGGCCCCGTCTCCCTGTTCAGGGGGGGGATGTTAAACCGAGGCCCCGTCTCCCTGTTCAGGGGGGGATGTTAAACCGAGGCCCCGTCTCCCTGTTCAGGGGGGGGATGTTAAACCGAGGCCCCGTCTCCCTGTTCAGGGGGGGATGTTAAACCGAGGCCCCGTCTCCCTGTTCAGGGGGGGATGTTAAACCGAGGCCCCGTCTCCCTGTTCAGGGGGGGGGATGTTAAACCGAGGCCCCCGTCTCCCTGTTCAGGGGGGGATGTTAAACCGAGGCCCCGTCTCCCTGTTCAGGGGGGGATGTTAAACCGAGGCCCCGTCTCCCTGTTCAGGGGGGGGATGTTAAACCGAGGCCCCGTCTCCCTGTTCAGGGGGGGGGATGTTAAACCGAGGCCCCGTCTCCCTGTTCAGGGGGGGATGTTAAACCGAGGCCCCGTCTCCCTGTTCAGGGGGGGATGTTAAACCGAGGCCCCGTCTCCCTGTTCAGGGGGGGATGTTAAACCGAGGCCCCGTCTCCCTGTTCAGGGGGGGATGTTAAACCGAGGCCCCGTCTCCCTGTTCAGGGGGGGATGTTAAACCGAGGCCCCGTCTCCCTGTTCAGGGGGGGGGATGTTAAACCGAGGCCCCGTCTCCCTGTTCAGGGTGGGGGGATGTTAAACCGAGGCCCCGTCTCCCTGTTCAGGGGGGGATGTTAAACCGAGGCCCCGTCTCCCTGTTCAGGGGGGGGGATGTTAAACCGAGGCCCCGTCTCCCTGTTCAGGGGGGGATGTTAAACCGAGGCCCCGTCTCCCTGTTCAGGGGGGGGGGATGTTAAACCGAGGCCCCGTCTCCCTGTTCAGGGGGGGGGATGTTAAACCGAGGCCCCGTCTCCCTGTTCAGGGGGGGGGGATGTTAAACCGAGGCCCCGTCTCCCTGTTCAGGGGGGGGGGGATGTTAAACCGAGGCCCCGTCTCCCTGTTCAGGGGGGGATGTTAAACCGAGGCCCCGTCTCCCTGTTCAGGGGGGGGATGTTAAACCGAGGCCCCGTCTCCCTGTTCAGGGGGGGGGATGTTAAACCGAGGCCCCGTCTCCCTGTTCAGGGGGGGATGTTAAACCGAGGCCCCGTCTCCCTGTTCAGGGGGGGGGATGTTAAACCGAGGCCCCGTCTCCCTGTTCAGGGGGGGGATGTTAAACCGAGGCCCCGTCTCCCTGTTCAGGGGGGGGATGTTAAACCGAGGCCCCGTCTCCCTGTTCAGGGGGGGGATGTTAAACCGAGGCCCCGTCTCCCTGTTCAGGGGGGGATGTTAAACCGAGGCCCCGTCTCCCTGTTCAGGGGGGGATGTTAAACCGAGGCCCCGTCTCCCTGTTCAGGGGGGGGATGTTAAACCGAGGCCCCGTCTCCCTGTTCAGGGGGGGGGATGTTAAACCGAGGCCCCGTCTCCCTGTTCAGGGGGGGATGTTAAACCGAGGCCCCGTCTCCCTGTTCAGGGGGGGGATGTTAAACCGAGGCCCCGTCTCCCTGTTCAGGGGGGGGGATGTTAAACCGAGGCCCCGTCTCCCTGTTCAGGGGGGGATGTTAAACCGAGGCCCCGTCTCCCTGTTCAGAGGGGGGGATGTTAAACCGAGGCCCCGTCTCCCTGTTCAGGGGGGGGGATGTTAAACCGAGGCCCCGTCTCCCTGTTCAGGGGGGGATGTTAAACCGAGGCCCCGTCTCCCTGTTCAGGGGGGGATGTTAAACCGAGGCCCCGTCTCCCTGTTCAGGGGGGGGGATGTTAAACCGAGGCCCCGTCTCCCTGTTCAGGGGGGGATGTTAAACCGAGGCCCCGTCTCCCTGTTCAGGGGGGGATGTTAAACCGAGGCCCCGTCTCCCTGTTCAGGGGGGGGGATGTTAAACCGAGGCCCCGTCTCCCTGTTCAGGGGGGATGTTAAACCGAGGCCCCGTCTCCCTGTTCAGGGGGGGGGATGTTAAACCGAGGCCCCGTCTCCCTGTTCAGGGTGGGGGATGTTAAACCGAGGCCCCGTCTCCCTGTTCAGGGGGGGGATGTTAAACCGAGGCCCCGTCTCCCTGTTCAGGGGGGGGGATGTTAAACCGAGGCCCCGTCTCCCTGTTCAGGGGGGGATGTTAAACCGAGGCCCCGTCTCCCTGTTCAGGGGGGGGATGTTAAACCGAGGCCCCGTCTCCCTGTTCAGGGGGGATGTTAAACCGAGGCCCCGTCTCCCTGTTCAGGGGGGGGATGTTAAACCGAGGCCCCGTCTCCCTGTTCAGGGTGGGGGATGTTAAACCGAGGCCCCGTCTCCCTGTTCAGAGGGGGGGATGTTAAACCGAGGCCCCGTCTCCCTGTTCAGGGGGGGGATGTTAAACCGAGGCCCCGTCTCCCTGTTCAGGGGGGGATGTTAAACCGAGGCCCCGTCTCCCTGTTCAGGGGGGATGTTAAACCGAGGCCCCGTCTCCCTGTTCAGGGGGGGGAGATGTTAAACCGAGGCCCCGTCTCCCTGTTCAGGGGGGGGATGTTAAACCGAGGCCCCGTCTCCCTGTTCAGGGGGGGATGTTAAACCGAGGCCCCGTCTCCCTGTTCAGGGTGGGGGATGTTAAACCGAGGCCCCGTCTCCCTGTTCAGAGGGGGGGATGTTAAACCGAGGCCCCGTCTCCCTGTTCAGGGGGGGGATGTTAAACCGAGGCCCCGTCTCCCTGTTCAGGGGGGGGACGTTAAACCGAGGCCCCGTCTCCCTGTTTCGGGGGGGGATGTTAAACCGAGGCCCCGTCTCCCTGTTCAGGGGGGGATGTTAAACCGAGGCCCCGTCTCCCTGTTCAGGGGGGATGTTAAACCGAGGCCCCGTCTCCCTGTTCAGGGGGGGATGTTAAACCGAGGCCCCGTCTCCCTGTTCAGGGGGGGATGTTAAACCGAGGCCCCGTCTCCCTGTTCAGAGGGGGGGATGTTAAACCGAGGCCCCGTCTCCCTGTTCAGAGGGGGGGATGTTAAACCGAGGCCCCGTCTCCCTGTTCAGGGGGGGGATGTTAAACCGAGGCCCCGTCTCCCTGTTCAGGGGGGGTGGGATGTTAAACCGAGGCCCCGTCTCCCTGTTCAGGGGGGATGTTAAACCGAGGCCCCGTCTCCCTGTTCAGGGGGGGGATGTTAAACCGAGGCCCCGTCTCCCTGTTCAGGGGGGGATGTTAAACCGAGGCCCCGTCTCCCTGTTCAGGGGGGGATGTTAAACCGAGGCCCCGTCTCCCTGTTCAGGGGGGGATGTTAAACCGAGGCCCCGTCTCCCTGTTCAGGGTGGGGGATGTTAAACCGAGGCCCCGTCTCCCTGTTCAGGGGGGGGGATGTTAAACCGAGGCCCCGTCTCCCTGTTCAGGGGGGGATGTTAAACCGAGGCCCCGTCTCCCTGTTCAGGGGGGAGATGTTAAACCGAGGCCCCGTCTCCCTGTTCAGGGGGGGGGATGTTAAACCGAGGCCCCGTCTCCCTGTTCAGGGGGGGATGTTAAACCGAGGCCCCGTCTCCCTGTTCAGGGGGGGATGTTAAACCGAGGCCCCGTCTCCCTGTTCAGGGGGGATGTTAAACCGAGGCCCCGTCTCCCTGTTCAGGGGGGGATGTTAAACCGAGGCCCCGTCTCCCTGTTCAGGGGGGGGGATGTTAAACCGAGGCCCCGTCTCCCTGTTCAGGGGGGGGGATGTTAAACCGAGGCCCCGTCTCCCTGTTCAGGGGGGGATGTTAAACCGAGGCCCCGTCTCCCTGTTCAGGGGGGGGGATGTTAAACCGAGGCCCCGTCTCCCTGTTCAGGGGGGGATGTTAAACCGAGGCCCCGTCTCCCTGTTCAGGGGGGGGATGTTAAACCGAGGCCCCGTCTCCCTGTTCAGGGGGGGATGTTAAACCGAGGCCCCGTCTCCCTGTTCAGGGGGGATGTTAAACCGAGGCCCCGTCTCCCTGTTCAGGGGGGGATGTTAAACCGAGGCCCCGTCTCCCTGTTCAGGGTGGGGGATGTTAAACCGAGGCCCCGTCTCCCTGTTCAGGGTGGGGGATGTTAAACCGAGGCCCCGTCTCCCTGTTCAGGGGGGGATGTTAAACCGAGGCCCCGTCTCCCTGTTCAGGGGGGGATGTTAAACCGAGGCCCCGTCTCCCTGTTCAGGGGGGGATGTTAAACCGAGGCCCCGTCTCCCTGTTCAGGGGGGGATGTTAAACCGAGGCCCCGTCTCCCTGTTCAGGGGGGGGGATGTTAAACCGAGGCCCCGTCTCCCTGTTCAGGGGGGGATGTTAAACCGAGGCCCCGTCTCCCTGTTCAGGGGGGGATGTTAAACCGAGGCCCCGTCTCCCTGTTCAGGGGGGGATGTTAAACCGAGGCCCCGTCTCCCTGTTCAGGGGGGGATGTTAAACCGAGGCCCCGTCTCCCTGTTCAGGGGGGGGGATGTTAAACCGAGGCCCCGTCTCCCTGTTCAGGGGGGGGGATGTTAAACCGAGGCCCCGTCTCCCTGTTCAGGGGGGGATGTTAAACCGAGGCCCCGTCTCCCTGTTCAGGGGGGGATGTTAAACCGAGGCCCCGTCTCCCTGTTCAGGGGGGGATGTTAAACCGAGGCCCCGTCTCCCTGTTCAGGGGGGATGTTAAACCGAGGCCCCGTCTCCCTGTTCAGGGGGGATGTTAAACCGAGGCCCCGTCTCCCTGTTCAGGGGGGGGGATGTTAAACCGAGGCCCCGTCTCCCTGTTCAGGGTGGGGGGATGTTAAACCGAGGCCCCGTCTCCCTGTTCAGGGGGGATGTTAAACCGAGGCCCCGTCTCCCTGTTCAGGGGGGGATGTTAAACCGAGGCCCCGTCTCCCTGTTCAGGGGGGGGGGGATGTTAAACCGAGGCCCCGTCTCCCTGTTCAGGGGGGGGGGATGTTAAACCGAGGCCCCGTCTCCCTGTTCAGGGGGGGGGGATGTTAAACCGAGGCCCCGTCTCCCTGTTCAGGGGGGGGGGGATGTTAAACCGAGGCCCCGTCTCCCTGTTCAGGGGGGGATGTTAAACCGAGGCCCCGTCTCCCTGTTCAGGGGGGGGATGTTAAACCGAGGCCCCGTCTCCCTGTTCAGGGGGGGATGTTAAACCGAGGCCCCGTCTCCCTGTTCAGGGGGGATGTTAAACCGAGGCCCCGTCTCCCTGTTCAGGGGGGGATGTTAAACCGAGGCCCCGTCTCCCTGTTCAGGGGGGGATGTTAAACCGAGGCCCCGTCTCCCTGTTCAGAGGGGGGGATGTTAAAGATCCCACAGACACTATTGGAAGAAAGGTGGGGAGTTCTCCCCGGTGTCCTGGGCCCAACATTCCCCCTCAACCAACATCACACATCAAACAGATTCACCAGGACTAGCACCTGAGTGGCTGTGTGTTTGATCATGCTGTAATTGCCGACATTTTGAAGCACGACATTGACTTGAAGGATCTCAATGTCCTGAGCATCTGAGAGGAGCAAAATAAATCAAATTCTGTGTGTCTCTCTCTCCCCCCCCCCCCTCTCTCTCGCTCTCTCGCTCTCTCGCTCTCACTCTCACTCTCACTCTCCCTCCCTCTCTCTCTCCCTCCCTCTCTCTCTCCCTCTCACCCTCCCTCCCTAGCCATGTTGTTGGAGCCCGGGGAGGAGTGGGAGGCCATGCAGCCGGAGCTCCTGCTGACGATCCAGGCCGTGTTGAAGGACGAGGAGTCGGAGGGGAGAGAAACCATCGGACGGGGAGACTCCGCCGAGAGCGTCTGCACTCAGATCCGAGCTCTCCTGAAGGGGGCCAGATACAAGTAGGGAGAGGGTTTGTGTGGGGGTGGGGAGTTCCGGGGTCAAGGTGACAGGTCGGGCTTAATGGGGAGTGTTTACCCCTCTGATTGACCCTCTCCCAAAGGGGCGACGACTGCGGGGCCGCCGGGTGTCCGGGTCCTGAGGGAGCTGTCCGCCCTCTGCCCATTGAGTGTCGGACGGCTATTCAACCGTGGGGGGCGAACGCTGCGCCTGCGTCCTCTTCCCACTGGTTCCAGCGGGAGGCACTGAGGCCAATTGTAGCCCTTCCGCCGCCCCCCCCCCCCCCCCCCCCCCAAAACCTCCGGCCCCACAAAACCTGAGCTGGGGTGGGGTGTTTCGGGGGCGTCCAAAGAAGGTGGGCTGGATCGGCTTGCTGGGACCTCGTTCCCCTCTGAAGTCGATGCAAAGTTCCCGGGAGGGCAGCGAGGGGGCAGACAGCGCGAGCCGATCGGTGCTCAAGTGGAGGACCGAGGCGTGGGGTCCCCCTTTCCCCGGTTTATCAACGGCCGCGTGATGAGACGAAGGCGAGTGTGATCTCAGCGGCTGGGGCTGGCTGACCCGACCTTTGCCCTTTCCCAGGTCCGTAATCTTGGTGGGCGGGGCCGAGTCTCGGGCGCTCGCTGTAAGGCCGGACCGACATTAAACTCGTACCTCGCACTGTGTCACAGCCGCGAGGGAGAGCCCGATCCCCCGGCCCAGGCATCGTGTGTGTGTGTGAGGTACGGACAGATAGGGGGTGGGGGGAGATCACAGGTTAAAGGTCGTGTCAACCAGCCCTGCAACAAGCCAATGAGAAATGATCGCACATCTTTGGTAATCTGATGGCAACTGAAGTCGGCGAGGGGAGGGACAGAGGGGGGTGGTGGTGAGGTTCACAATACAGAGCTCCCTCCACACCACGCTGCAGAGCTCCCTCCACACCACGCTGCGGGGCTCTCTCTCTCTCTCTCTTCAGAGGTCCTGTTCCCCACTCACTCTCCGTGTTTTTTCCCTTTCTCCAGGCCCGCTGTCCGACTGGCACTGGACGCCATGGAGCGATTTAAAGGGGCAGCCCCGTTCACTGCGGAGGATCCGGATGATCCCGAGAGGGAAGGGAGTCGCAATGAATCCGGCTTGCTGAAAATCATGGCAGCCTGCTTCAGAGGTGAGGGGGGGGTCACAAGGTGGTGTGGGAAGGGGCAGGCCCTTGGGGAGAATGGGGGGAGCAGCTCTCCTGTGGGGAGGGTGGGGTGATGGTTAGTGAGGTGGGGCGGAGGGGGGTTGCAGTGGGGTGGGGAGAGAGGGTACCTGGTCCATAAGCCAATCGATATCATCCATCGCTCAGTGGGTACCTCTCTCTGAGACAGCAGATCGTGCGTTCGAGCCCCCACACCAGAGACTTGAGCTCCATAATCCAGGCCGACAATCCCCAGTGCCAGAACTGAGAGAGCGCCGCACTGTCGGAGGGTCGGTACCGAGGGAGCGCCGCACTGTCGGAGGGTCGGTACCGAGGGAGCGCCGCACTGTCGGAGGGTCGGTACCGAGGGAGCGCCGCACTGTCGGAGGGTCGGTACCGAGGGAGCGCCGCACTGTCGGAGGGGCGGTACCGAGGGAGCGCCGCACTGTCGGAGGGGCGGTACCGAGGGAGCGCCGCACTGTCGGAGGGGCGGTACCGAGGGAGCGCCGCACTGTCGGAGGGGCGGTACCGAGGGAGCGCCGCACTGTCGGAGGGGCGGTACCGAGGGAGCGCCGCACTGTCGGAGGGGCGGTACCGAGGGAGCGCCGCACTGTCGGAGGGGCGGTACCGAGGGAGCGCCGCACTGTCGGAGGGGCGGTACCGAGGGAGCGCCGCACTGTCGGAGGGTCGGTACCGAGGGAGCGCCGCACTGTCGGAGGGTCGGTACCGAGGGAGCGCCGCACTGTCGGAGGGTCGGTACCGAGGGAGCGCCGCACTGTCGGAGGGTCGGTACCGAGGGAGCGCCGCACTGTCGGAGGGTCGGTACCGAGGGAGCGCCGCACTGTCGGAGGGGCGGTACCGAGGGAGCGCCGCACTGTCGGAGGTGCCGTCTTTCGGATGAGACCTTAAACCGAGGGCCCCGTCTGCCCCCTCAGGTGGACGTAAAAATTCCCACGGCCACTATTTCGAAGAAGAGCAAAAGGGGGAGTTCTCCCCGGTGTCCTGGGGTTCAGTATTTATCCCTCGACCAACATCACCAAAAGAATTTGCTCATTATCATGTTGCTGTTTGTGGGATCTTGCTGTGCCACAAATTGGCTGCTGCGTTTCCCACATTACAACACTTCAAAGAAGTGCTTCATTGGCTGTAAAGTGCTGTGGGATTTCCTGAGGTGGTGAAAGGTGCTGTAGAAATGGGAATTCATTCTATCGAGCAGCACTTGGGAAGGAGATGGAATGCAGGAACAGGAGGAGGCCATTCAGCCCCTCGAGCCTGTTACACAGGAACAGGAGGAGGCCCATTCAGCCCCTCGAGCCTGTTACACAGGAACAGGAGGAGGCCATTCAGCCCCCTCGAGCCTGTTACACAGGAACAGGAGGAGGCCATTCAGCCCCCTCGAGCCTGTTACACAGGAACAGGAGGAGGCCATTCAGCCCCCTCGAGCCTGTTACACAGGAACAGGAGGAGGCCCATTCAGCCCCTCGAGCCTGTTACACAGGAACAGGAGGAGGCCATTCAGCCCCTCGAGCCTGTTACACAGGGACAGGAGGAGGCCCATTCAGCCCCTCGAGCCTGTTACACAGGAACAGGAGGAGGCCATTCAGCCCCTCGAGCCTGTTCCGCTGGTGGAATCGGGCTGGTTCCCGGGGGTGGGGCAGTGGGCCGGTCCCCTGGAAGGGGATCGGCCGTGTGACACAGTCGGGGTCACGGAGTGGGTTATCTCTGGACATTAGCCTCTTGACCTCACCCGCTGCTCGTTTCCCAGATACGGAGGAGGCGGATGCTGATCCCGGAGCGGAGGAGGGGGCCCAGGTTGGAGTGATGGGTGAGGAGCAGCCCGAGGCCCCTGGACCCCCGGAGGTGGACGAGGCCCCTGGACCCCCGGAGGTGGACGAGGCTCCTGGACCCTCGGAGATGGACAAGCAGGAGGTTCTGGTTCAGTTCCTGAGGGAAGCCCTGACTTTCACTGTCAAAATCCAGGGAGCCATCGAGATCATCAGCAAGTTCCTCAGCTCCAAAAACTCCTCCGGTAGGTCGACGGTAATCAGCTGAGGGGAGGGGGTATAACTCCCCGGGGCGGAGGGGGGGGCCGCGACTCCCCGAGGCGGAGGGGGGGGGCCGCGACTCCCCGAGGCGGAGGGGGGGCGGCCGCGACTCCCCGAGGCGGAGGGGGGGCGGCCGCGACTCCCCGAGGCGGAGGGGGGGCGGCCGCGACTCCCCGAGGCGGAGGGGGGGCGGCCGCGACTCCCCGAGGCGGAGGGGGGGCGGCCGCGACTCCCCGAGGCGGAGGGGGGGGGGCCCGCGACTCCCCGAGGCGGAGGGGGGGGGGCCCGCGACTCCCCGAGGCGGAGGGGGGGGGGCCGCGACTCCCCGAGGCGGAGGGGGGGGGTCCGCGACTCCCCGAGGCGGAGGGGGGGGGGTCCGCGACTCCCCGAGGCGGAGGGGGGGGGTCCGCGACTCCCCGAGGCGGAGGGGGGGGGTCCGCGACTCCCCGAGGCGGAGGGGGGGGGGCCCGCGACTCCCCGAGGCGGAGGGGGGGGGGGCCGCGACTCCCCGAGGCGGAGGGGGGGGGGCCCGCGACTCCCCGAGGCGGAGGGGGGGGGGCCCGCGACTCCCCGAGGCGGAGGGGGGGGGCCCGCGACTCCCCGAGGCGGAGGGGGGGGGGCCCGCGACTCCCCGAGGCGGAGGGGGGGGGGCCCGCGACTCCCCGAGGCGGAGGGGGGGGGCCCGCGACTCCCCGAGGCGGAGGGGGGGGGCCCGCGACTCCCCGAGGCGGAGGGGGGGGGCCCGCGACTCCCCGAGGCGGAGGGGGGGGGGCCCGCGACTCCCCGAGGCGGAGGGGGGGGGGCCCGCGACTCCCCGAGGCGGAGGGGGGGGGGCCCGCGACTCCCCGAGGCGGAGGGGGGGGGCCCGCGACTCCCCGAGGCGGAGGGGGGGGGGCCCGCGACTCCCCGAGGCGGAGGGAGGGGGGGCCCGCGACTCCCCGAGGCGGAGGGGGGGGGCCCGCGACTCCCCGAGGCGGAGGGGGGGGGGCCCGCGACTCCCCGAGGCGGAGGGGGGGGGCCCGCGGCTCCCCGAGGCGGAGGGGGGGGGCCCGCGGCTCCCCGAGGCGGAGGGGGGGGGGGGCCCGCGGCTCCCCGAGGCGGAGGGGGGGGGCCCGCGGCTCCCCGAGGCGGAGGGGGGGGGCCCGCGGCTCCCCGAGGCGGAGGGGGGGGGCCCGCGGCTCCCCGAGGCGGAGGGGGGGGGCCCGCGGCTCCCCGAGGCGGAGGGGGGGGGCCCGCGGCTCCCCGAGGCGGAGGGGGGGGGGCCCGCGGCTCCCCGAGGCGGAGGGGGGGGGGGCCCGCGGCTCCCCGAGGCGGAGGGGGGGGGGGCCGAGGGGCTCACGATGCGAGAGAGGGAGGGGGGTGCCGCGGTCCCGAGGCGGAGGGGGGGGGGCCCTCAGGCTCCCCGAGGGCGCGAGGGGGGGGCGAGGGGGACTTCACTCAGAGAGGAGGGAGTGTGGTGGGGAGAGGCAGACACTCCCGAGCTGAGGTCTCACTCCCCGAGGGAGCGAGGGTCCTCAGCGACGGCTGATGGCATGTCTACCCCAGGGCTGTGTATTGACTGTCCACGTACCCCAGGGCTGTGGTTTCATAGAATCGTAGAAAGTTATGGCACAGAAGGAGGCTATTCGGCCCATCGTGTCCGCGCCGGCCAATAAAGAGCCATCCATCTTAATCCCACTTCCCAGCACTTGGTCTGTAGCCCTGTAGGTAACGGCTCTTCAGGTGCACATCCAAGTACTTTTTAAATGAGTTGAGGGTTTCTGCCTCTCCCACCCTCTCAGGCAGCGAGTTCCAGACCCCCACCACCCTCTGGGTGAAAAAATTTCTCTTCAGCTCCCCTCTAATCCTTCTACCAATTACTTTAAATCTATGCCCCCCTCCCACCCCGGTTATTGACCTCTTCCGCTAAGGGAAATAGGTCCTCCCTATCCACTCTATCTCGGCCCTCATCATTTTATACACCTCAATAAATCACCCCTCAGCCTCCTCTGCTCCAAAGAAAACAACCCCAGCCTATCCAATCTTTCCTCATCGCTAAAATTCTCCAGTCCTGGCAACATCCTCGTAAATCTTCTCTGTACCCTCTCTCGTGCGATCACATCCTTCCTGTAATGTGGTGACCAGACTGTACACAGTGCTCAAGCTGTGGCCTAACCAGTGTTTTATACAGTTCTAGCATAACCTCCCTGCTCTTATATCTATGCCTCGGCTAATAAAGGAAAGTATTCCATATGCCTCTCAACCACCTTATCTACCTGTCCTGCTACCTTCAGGGATCTGTGGACATGCACTCCAAGGTCCCTCACTTCCTCTACACCTCTCAGTATCCTCCCATTTATTGTGTATTCCCTTGCCTTGTTTGCCCTCCCCAAATGCATTTACCTCACACTTCTCCGGATTGAATTCCATTTGCCACTTTTCTGCCCACCTGACCATTGATATCTTCCTGCAGTCTACAGCTTTCCTCCTCACTATCAACCACACGGCCAATTTTTGTATCGTCTGCAAACTTCTTGATCGTGCCCCCACGTTCAAGTCCAAAAGGAAAGGACCGAGTACCGAGCCCTCGCCGGACCCACTGGAAACAGCCTTCCAGTCGCAAAACACCCGTCGACCATTACCCTTTGCTTCCTGCCACTGAGCCAATTTTGGATCCAACTTGCCACTTTCCCTTGGATCCCATGGGCTTGTACTTTTCTGACCAGTCTGCCGTGTGAGACCTTGTCAAAAGCCTTGCTAAAATCCATGTAGATTACATCAACGCACGAACCCTCATCGACCCTCCCTGTTACCTGCTCAAAAATTCAATCAAGTTAATCAGACACGACCTTCCCTTAACAAATCCATGCTGATTGTCCTCGATTAACCCGTGCCTTTCTAAATAACTGTTTGTCGTGTCCCTCAGAATCGATTCCAGTAATTTGCCCACCACCGAGGTTAGACTGACTGTCCTATAATTACTCGATCTATCTCTTTCTCCCTTTTTAAACAACAATACGTTAGCAGTCCTTCAGCAATCACGCCTGTATCCAGGGAGGATTGGAAAATGATGGTCAGAGCCTCCGCTATCTGCTCCCTTCCTTCTCTTAACAGCCTGGGATACATCTCATCCGGGCTGGCGATTTATCTACTTTCAAAGATGCTAATCCCCTTAATACTTCCTCTCTCACTATGTTTATCCCATCCAATATTTCACACTCCTCCTCCTTAACTACAATCTCCGCATCGTCCCCCTTTTTTGTGAAGACAGACGCAAAGTATTCATTAAGAACCATCCCCACATCTTCCGCCTCCCACACACTGGTTACCTTTTTGGTCTCTAATTGGCCCTACTCTTTCCTTGGTTACCCTCTTGCTCTTTGTGTATTTATAAAACATTTTTGGGTTTTCCGTGATTTTACTTGCCAGTATTTTTTCATGCCCTCTCTCTGCTTTCCTAATTTCCTTTTTAATTTCACCCCTGCACTTTCTGCACTCCTCTAGGCTTTCTGCAGTATTGAGCTCTCTGTGTCTGACATAAGCTTCCCTTTTTGGCCTTATCTTACCCTGTATGCTCCTCGTCATCCAGGGGGCTCTAGATTTGTCAGCCCCACCCTTTCTTTGTGGGAACATGTTTGCTCCGCACCCCTTGAATCTCCCCCTTGAACGCCTCCCACTGCTCTGACACTGATTTACCTTCAAGTAGCTGTTTCTAGTCCACTTTTGCTAAATCTCTTCTCAGCTTAGTAAAATTGGCCTTTCCCCAATTGAGAACTTTTACTCCTGGTCTGTCTTTGTCCTTTTCCATAACTGTGCCTAATCTAATTGACTGACGATCACTGCCAGCAAAATGCTCTCCCACTGATACTCCTTCCATCTGCCCAGCTTCATTCCCTAAAGCTAAATCCAGAACTGCCCCCACCCCCCCCCCCCCCCCCATCTCTTGTTGGGCTTGATCGGTACTGTCTAAGAAAGTTCTCCTGAATGCAGTTTAAGAATTCTGTACCCTCTGTACCTTTTACACTGATTGTACTGACCGGGCCCGTGCCCCCGGGCTGCGCACTGACCGGGCCCGGGCCCCCGGGCCGCGCACTGACTCACTGTGTGCTGTTTCCAGTGGTACAGGAAGCGATCGAGTTCTTTGTTGCCATCTCGGAGTTTGGGATCTCCCAGGCGCTGGTCGGTGTGCGTCAGATGCTGCCTCTGGTCTGGTCAAAGGAGCCTGGCGTTAAAGAGGCCGTGATCGATGCCTACAGACGCCTCTACCTCAACTCCAATGGACAGAGGTAGGTCATCTGTGTCTGTGTCTCTCTTTCTCTGTCTATGTGTGTGTCTCTTTCTCTCTCTCACTGTGTGTGTCTCTCTCTCTGTCTCTTGTCTCTGTGTGTGTGTGTCTCTCTCTCTCGCGCTCTCTCTCTCTCGCGCTCTCTCTCTCTCGCGCTCTCTCTCTCTCAGCGCTCTCTCTCTCTCGCGCTCTCTCTCTCTCGCGCTCTCTCTCGTCTCTCTCGCGCTCTCTCTCGCGCTCTCTCTCTCTCGCGCTCTCTCTCTCTCTCGCGCTCTCTCTCTCGCGCTCTCTCTCTCTCTCGCGCTCTCTCTCTCTCGCGCTCTCTCTCTCTCGCGCTCTCTCTCTCTCGCGCTCTCTCTCTCTCGCGCTCTCTCTCTCTCGCGCTCTCTCTCTCTCGCGCTCTCTCTCTCTCGCGCTCTCTCTCTCGCGCGCTCTCTCTCTCGCGCGCTCTCTCTCTCGCGCGCTCTCTCTCTCGCGCGCTCTCTCTCTCTCTCGCGCTCTCTCTCTCGCGCGCTCTCTCTCCCTCTCTCGCGCTCTCTCTCTCTCGCGCTCTCTCTCTCTCGCGCTCTCTCTCTCTCTCGCGCTCTCTCTCTCTCTCGCGCTCTCTCTCTCTCGCGCGCTCTCTCTCTCTCGCGCTCTCTCTCTCTCTCTCGCTGCTCTCTCTCTCTCTCGCGCTCTCTCTCTCTCTCGCGCTCTCTCTCTCTCGCGCTCTCTCTCTCTCCTCTCGCGCTCTCTCTCTCTCTCTCGCGCTCTCTCTCTCTCGCGCTCTCTCTCTCTCTCAGCGCTCTCTCTCTCTCTCGCGCTCTCTCCTCTCTCGCGCTCTCTCTCTCTCGCGCTCTCTCTCTCTCGCGCTCTCTCTCTCTCTTGGCGCTCTCTCTCTCTCGCGCTCTCTCTCTCTCCGCGCTCTCTCTCTCTCTTCGCGCTCTCTCTCTCTCTTCGCGCTCTCTCTCTCTCTCGCGCTCTCTA
>NW_027139656.1:26367-99621 GCF_035084215.1 Heptranchias perlo
TCCCTCACTCCCACCTCCCCGCCTTCTCCCCGTATCCCTCGCTCCCACCTCCCCCACCTTCTCCCCGTGTCCCTCACTCCCACCTTCTCCCCGTGTCCCTCACTCCCACCTCCCCGCCTTCTCCCCGTATCCCTCACTCCCACCTTCCCACCTTCTCCCCGTATCCCTCACTCCCACCTCCCCGCCTTCTCCCCGTATCCCTCACTCCCACCTTCCCACCTTCTCCCCGTATCCCTCACTCCCACCTCCCCGCCTTCTCCCCGTATCCCTCACTCCCACCTCCCCGCCTTCTCCCCGTATCCCTCGCTCCCACCTCCCCGCCTTCTCCCCGTATCCCTCGCTCCCACCTCCCCGCCTTCTCCCTGATGGATTTACGGAGAAGGTGGGAGTGAGGGATACGGGGGAGAAGGCGGGGAGGTGGGAGTGAGGGATACGGGGAGAAGGTGGGGAGGTGGGAGTGAGGGACACGGGGAGAAGGCGGGGAGGTGGGAGTGAGGGACACGGGGAGAAGGCGGGGAGGTGGGAGTGAGGGACACGGGGAGAAGGCGGGGAGGTGGGAGTGAGGGATACGGGGAGAAGGCGGGGAGGTGGGAGTGAGGCACACGGGGAGAAGGCGGGGAGGTGGGAGTGAGGGACACGGGGAGAAGGCGGGGAGGTGGGAGTGAGGGATACGGGGGAGAAGGCGGGGAGGTGGGAGTGAGGGACACGGGGAGAAGGCGGGGAGGTGGGAGTGAGGGATACGGGGAGAAGGTGGGGAGGTGGGAGTGAGGGATACGGGGGAGAAGGTGGGGAGGTGGGAGTGAGGGATACGGGGGAGAAGGCGGGGAGGTGGGAGTGAGGGATACGGGGAGAAGGCGGGGAGGTGGGAGTGAGGGACACGGGGAGAAGGCGGGAGGTGGGAGTGAGGGACACGGGGAGAAGGCGGGGAGGTGGGAGTGAGGGATACGGGGAGAAGGCGGGGAGGTGGGAGTCAGGGACACGGGGGAGAAGGCGGGGAGGTGGGAGTGAGGGACACGGGGAGAAGGTGGGGAGGTGGGAGTGAGGGATACGGGGAGAAGGCGGGGAGGCGGGAGATGGGAAGAGGAGGAGAGGGAAAATCGGAGGGTATGAAAGAGGACAGAGGGGAGGGATGGGGATGGAGGGGTTGAGAAGAGGAGGGGAGGAGAGGAGGGGAAGGAAGGGGATGTGAGGAGGGAGGGAGACGGGGAGGAGGGGGGATGGCGACTGTGGGGGAGGGGAGGAAGGTCGGAGAAGAGATGGAGTGGAGGACGGGAGTGGAGGAGGGAGGCGAGGAGGGGAGGCGAGAATGAGAGAGAGGAGCGAGGAGCAGACCCCACGGACTCGCCACCGTGGCCCTCAGCGGCTGCCCGGCCAGGCCGCCCTCCCCCAACCGCCCCCCAGTGCCAAGCCGTTGGCGTAACGAGGCCTGGCAGAGGGCAGCGACCGCCTCGGTCTGTTTGCAGGTCCCCGGGCTGAGCGACTCGGCCAGCAAACACTTCAGCCTTCACCATGGCGCTCAGTCGGGACGGACCCACAAAGACTGGACGGCCTGTCAGACAGACGGGAGCCCGGCCTGACTGATGCCCGGGGCCTTCAATCATGTCGCCCGCTTTAAGACTCCATCTCCGCAAGCAAAACCATTGTCTGCTCGCACCAGGCGAGCATAACTTTCCCCGTCTCCGTGGCAACCATCCCCAAATGGCCGCCTTTCACTTTCGGGCCTAGTTTGCACTCCCAGGTTGCCCCTGGCGACCGAGCGCTGAGGAACATCCATCACAAAGTCAGCGAAAGTTAACACTCTCCCGGACAGGGCGGCCTCCGGATAAACTCGACACCCTTCCGAGCCCCTCTCTCCCACTCCTGTATCTGGGGAGGTCCCTCGAACCCCTCTCTCCCACTCCTGTATCTGGGGAGGTCCTTCTGACCCCTCTCTCAGACTCCTGTATCTGGGGAGGTCCCTCTAACCCCCTCTCTCACACACTCCTGTATCTGGGGAGGTCCCTCTAACCCCTCTCTCTCCCACTCCTATATCTGGGGAGGTCCCTCTAACCCCTCTCTCCCACTCCTGTATCTGGGGAGGTCCCTCGAACCCCCTCTCTCTCACACTCCTGCATCTGGGGAGGTCCCTCTAACCCCTCTCTCTCACACTCCTGTATCTGGGGAGGTCCCTCTAACCCCTCTCTCTCCCACTCCTGTATCTGGGGAGGTCCCTCTAACCCCCCTCTCTCTCACACTCCTGTATCTGGGGAGGTCCCTCTAACCCCCTCTCTCTCACACTCCTGTATCTGGGGAGGTCCCTCTTACCCCCTCTCTCTCACACTCCTGTATCTGGGGAGGTCCCTCTAACCCCTCTCTCTCACACTCCTGTATCTGGGGAGGTCCCTCTAACCCCTCTCTCTCACACTCCTGTATCTGGGGAGGTCCCTCTAACCCCTCTCTTACACACTCCTGTATCTGGGGAGGTCCCTCTAACCCCCCTCTCACACTCTTGCATCTGGGGAGGTCCCTCTAACCCCACTCTCACACTCCTGTATCTGGGGAGGTCCCTCTAACCCCTCTCTCACACACTCCTGTATCTGGGGAGGTCCCTCTAACCCCTCTCTCACACACTCCTGTATCTGGGGAGGTCCCTCTCTCACACACTCCTGTATCTGGGGAGGTCCCTCTCTCACACACTCCTGTATCTGGGGAGGTCCCTCTAACCCCCTCTCTCTCACACTCCTGTATCTGGGGAGGTCCCTCTTACCCCTCTCTCTCACACTCCTGTATCTGGGGTGGTCCCTCGAACCCCTCTCTCCCACTCCTGTATCTGGGGAGGTCCCTCTAACCCCTCTCTCCCACTCCTGTATCTGGGGAGGTCCCTCTAACCCCCCTCTCTCTCACACTCCTGTATCTGGGGAGGTCCCTTTAACCCCTCTCTCCCACTCCTGTATCTGGGGAGGTCCCTCTAACCCCTCTCTCTCCCACTCCTGTATCTGGGGAGGTCCCTCGAACCCCCCTCTCACACTCCTGTATCTGGGGAGGTCCCTCTAACCCCTCTCCCTCACACTCCTGTATCTGGGGAGGTCCCTCTAACCCCTCTCTCTCACACTCCTGTATCTGGGGAGGTCCCTCTAACCCCCTCTCTCTCACACTCCTGTATCTGGGGAGGTCCCTCTAACCCCCCTCTCACACTCCTGTATCTGGGGAGGTCCCTCTAACCCCCTCTCTCTCACACTCCTGTATCTGGGGAGGTACCTCTAACCCCCTCTCTCTCACACTCCTGTATCTGGGGAGGTCCCTCTAACCCCCCTCTCACACACTCCTGTATCTGGGGAGCTCCCTCTAACCCCTCTCTCTCACACTCCTGTATCTGGGGAGGTCCCTCTAACCCCTCTCTCACACACTCCTGTACCTGGGGAGGTCCCTCGAACCCCTCTCTCACACTCCTGTATCTGGGGAGGTCCCTCTAACCCCTCTCTCTCACACTCCTGTATCTGGGGAGGTCCCTCTAACCCCCTCTCTCTCACACTCCTGTATCTGGGGAGGTCCCTCTAACCCCTCTCTCCCACTCCTGTATCTGGGGAGGTCCCTCTAACCCCCTCTCTCTCACACTCCTGTATCTGGGGAGGTCCCTCTAACCCCTCTCTCTCACACTCCTGTATCTGGGGAGGTCCCTCTAACCCCTCTCTCACACACTCCTGTATCTGGGGAGGTCCCTCTAACCCCTCTCTCACACTCCTGTATCTGGGGAGGTCCCTCTAACCCCTCTCTCTCACACTCCTGTATCTGGGTGGAGGTCCCTCTAACCCCTCTCTCACACACTCCTGTATCTGGGGAGGTCCCTCTAACCCCTCTCTCTCACACTCCTGTATCTGGGAGGTCCCTCTAACCCCCCTCTCTCTCACACTCCTGTATCTGGGGAGGTCCCTTTAACCCCTCTCTCCCACTCCTGTATCTGGGGAGGTCCCTCTAACCCCTCTCTCTCCCACTCCTGTATCTGGGGAGGTCCCTCGAACCCCCCTCTCACACTCCTGTATCTGGGGAGGTCCCTCTAACCCCTCTCCCTCACACTCCTGTATCTGGGAGGTCCCTCTAACCCCTCTCTCTCACACTCCTGTATCTGGGGAGGTCCCTCTAACCCCCTCTCTCTCACACTCCTGTATCTGGGGAGGTCCCTCTAACCCCCCTCTCACACTCCTGTATCTGGGGAGGTCCCTCTAACCCCCTCTCTCTCACACTCCTGTATCTGGGGAGGTCCCTCTAACCCCCCTCTCTCTCACACTCCTGTATCTGGGGAGGTCCCTTTAACCCCTCTCTCCCACTCCTGTATCTGGGGAGGTCCCTCTAACCCCTCTCTCTCCCACTCCTGTATCTGGGGAGGTCCCTCGAACCCCCCTCTCACACTCCTGTATCTGGGGAGGTCCCTCTAACCCCTCTCCCTCACACTCCTGTATCTGGGGAGGTCCCTCTAACCCCTCTCTCTCACACTCCTGTATCTGGGGAGGTCCCTCTAACCCCCTCTCTCTCACACTCCTGTATCTGGGGAGGTCCCTCTAACCCCCCTCTCACACTCCTGTATCTGGGGAGGTCCCTCTAACCCCCTCTCTCTCACACTCCTGTATCTGGGGAGGTACCTCTAACCCCCTCTCTCTCACACTCCTGTATCTGGGGAGGTCCCTCTAACCCCCCTCTCACACACTCCTGTATCTGGGGAGCTCCCTCTAACCCCTCTCTCTCACACTCCTGTATCTGGGGAGGTCCCTCTAACCCCTCTCTCACACACTCCTGTACCTGGGGAGGTCCCTCGAACCCCTCTCTCACACTCCTGTATCTGGGGAGGTCCCTCTAACCCCTCTCTCTCACACTCCTGTATCTGGGGAGGTCCCTCTAACCCCCTCTCTCTCACACTCCTGTATCTGGGGAGGTCCCTCTAACCCCTCTCTCCCACTCCTGTATCTGGGGAGGTCCCTCTAACCCCCTCTCTCTCACACTCCTGTATCTGGGGAGGTCCCTCTAACCCCTCTCTCTCACACTCCTGTATCTGGGGAGGTCCCTCTAACCCCTCTCTCACACACTCCTGTATCTGGGGAGGTCCCTCTAACCCTCTCTCACACTCCTGTATCTGGGGAGGTCCCTCTAACCCCTCTCTCTCACACTCCTGTATCTGGGGAGGTCCCTCTAACCCCTCTCTCACACACTCCTGTATCTGGGGAGGTCCCTCTAACCCCTCTCTCTCACACTCCTGTATCTGGGGAGGTCCCTCTAACCCCTCTCTCTCACACTCCTGTATCTGGGGAGGTCCCTCTAACCCCCTCTCTCTCACACTCCTGTATCGGGGGAGGTCCCTCTAAACCCTCTCTCCCACTCCTGTATCTGGGGAGGTCCCTCGAACCCCTCTCTCTCACACTCCTGTATCTGGGGAGGTCCCTCTAACCCCCTCTCTCTCACACTCCTGTATCTGGGAGGTCCCTCTAACCCCTCTCTCTCACACTCCTGTATCTGGGGAGGTCCCTCCAACCCCTCTCACACACTCCTGTATCTGGGGAGGTCCCTCTAACCCCCTCTCTCTCACACTCCTGTATCTGGGGAGGTCCCTCTAACCCCCTCTCTCACACTCCTGTATCTGGGGAGGTCCCTCTAACCCCTCTCTCACACTCCTGTATCTGGGGAGGTCTCTCTAACCCCCTCTTACACTCCTGTATCTGGGGAGGTCCCTCTAACCCCTCTCTCACACACTCCTGTATCTGGGGAGGTCCCTCTAACCCCTCTCTCTCACACTCCTGTATCTGGGGAGGTCCCTCTAACCCCTCTCTCTCACACTCCTGTATCTGGGGAGGTCCCTCTAACCCCCTCTCACACACTCCTGTATCTGGGGAGGTCCCTCTAACCCCTCTCTCACACTCCTGTATCTGGGGAGGTCCCTCTAACCCCTCTCTCACACACTCCTGTATCTGGGGAGGTCCCTCTAACCCCCTCTCTCACACTCCTGTATCTGGGGAGGTCCCTCTAACCCCTCTCACACACTCCTGTATCTGGGGAGGTCCCTCTAACCCCTCTCACACACTCCTGTATCTGGGGAGGTCCCTCTAACCCCCTCTCTCTCACACTCCTGTATCTGGGGAGGTCCCTCTAACCCCTCTCTCTCACACACTCCTGTATCTGGGGAGGTCCCTCTAACCCCCTCTCTCTCACACTCCTGTACCTGGGGAGGTCCCTCTAACCCCTCTCACACACTCCTGTATCTGGGGAGGTCCCTCTAACCCCTCTCACACACTCCTGTATCTGGGGAGGTCCCTCTAACCCCCTCTCTCTCACACTCCTGTATCTGGGGAGGTCCCTCTAACGCTTCTCTCTCACACTCCAGTATCTGGGGAGGTCCCTCTAACCCCTCTCTCTCACACACTCCTGTATCTGGGGAGGTCCCTCTAACGCTTCTCTCTCACACTCCAGTATCTGGGGAGGTCCCTCTAACCCCTCTCTCACACACTCCTGTATCTGAGGAGGTCCCTCTAACCCCCCTCTCTCACACTCCTGTATCTGGGGAGGTCCCTCTAACCCCTCTCTCACACACTCCTGAATCTGGGGAGGTCCCTCTAACCCCTCTCTCACACACTCCTGTATCTGGGGAGGTCCCTCTAACCCCTCTCTCTCACACTCCTGTATCTGGGGAGGTCCCTCTAACCCCTCTCTCTCACACTCCTGTATCTGGGGAGGTCCCTCTAACCCCCTCTCTCTCACACTCCTGTATCTGGGGTGGTCCCTCTAACCCCCTCTCTCTCACACTCCTGTATCTGGGGAGGTCCCTCTAACCCCTCTCTCCCACTCCTGTATCTGGAGAGGTCCCTCTAACCTCTCTCTCACACTCCTGTATCTGGGGAGGTCCCTCTAACCCCTCTCTCACACACTCCTGTATCTGGGGAGGTCCCTCTAACCCCTCTCTCACACACTCCTGTATCTGGGGAGGTCCCTCTAACCCCTCTCTCACACACTCCTGTATCTGGGGAGGTCCCTCTAACCCCTCTCTCTCACACTCCTGTATCTGGGGAGGTTCCTCTAACCCCTCTCTCACACACTCCTCTATCTGGGGAGGTCCCTCTAACCCCTCTCTCACACACCCCTGTATCTGGGGAGGTCCCTCTAACCCCTCTCTCACACACTCCTGTATCTGGGGAGGTCCCTCTAACCCCTCTCACACACTCCTGTATCTGGGGAGGTCCCTCTAACCCCTCTCACACACTCCTGTATCTGGGGAGGTCCCTCTGACCCCCCTCTCTCACACTCCTGTATCTGGGGAGGTCCCTCTAACCCCGTCTCTCTCACACTCCTGTATCTGGGGAGGTCCCTCTAACCCCTCTCTCACACTCCTGTATCTGGGGAGGTCCCTCTAACCCCTCTCTCTCACACTCCTGTATCTGGGGAGGTCCCTCTAACCCCTCTCTCTCACACTCCTGTATCTGGGGAGGTCCCTCTAACCCCTCTCTCCCACTCCTGTATCTGGAGAGGTCCCTCTAATACCTCTCTCTCACACTCCTGTATCTGGGGAGGTCCCTCTAACCCCTCTCTCTCACACTCCTGTATCTGGGGAGGTCCCTCTAACCCCTCTCTCTCACACTCCTGTATCTGGGGAGGTCTCTCTAACCCATCCTTCACACTCCTGTATCTGGGGAGGTCCCTCTAACCCCTCTCTCTCACACTCCTGTATCTGGGGAGGTCCCTCTAACCCCTCTCTCACACACCCCTGTATCTGGGGAGGTCCCTCTAACCCCTCTCTCACACACTCCTGTATCTGGGGAGGTCCCTCTAACCCCTCTCACACACTCCTGTACTTGGGGAGGTCCCTCTAACCCCTCTCTCACACTCCTGTATCTGGGGAGATCCCTCTAACCCCTCTCTCTCACACTCCTGTATCTGGGGAGGTCCCTCTAACCCCTCTCACACACTCCTGTATCTGGGGAGGTCCCTCTAACCCCTCTCTCTCACACTCCTGTATCTGGGGAGGTCCCTCTAACCCCTCTCACACACTCCTGTATCTGGGGAGGTCCGTCTAACCCCCTCTCACACGCCTGTATCTGGGGAGGTCCCTCCAACCCCTCTCTCTCGCACTCCTGTATCTGGGGAGGTCCCTCTAACCCCTCTCTCTCACACTCCTGTATCTGGGGAGGTCCCTCAAACCCCTCTCTCTCACACTCCTGTATCTGGGGAAGTCCCTCCAACCCTTCGCTCTCACTCCTGTATGTGGGGAGGTCCCTCTAACCCCTCTCTCACACTCCTGTATCTGGGGATGTTCCTCTAGCCCCTCTCTCACACTCCTGTATCTGGGGAGGTCCCTCTAACCCCTCTCTCACACACTCCTGTATCTGGGGAGGTCCCTTTAACCTCTCTCTCACACCCCTCTATCTGGGGAGGTCCCTCTCACCCCTCTCTCTCACACTCCAGTATCTGGGGAGGTCCCTCTCACCCCTCTCTCTCACACTCCTGTATCTGGGGAGGTCCCTCTAACCCCTCTCTCTCACACTCCTGTATCTGGGGAGGTCCCTCTAACCCCTCTCTCCCACTCCTGTATCTGGGGAGGTCCCTCGAACCCCCTCTCTCTCACACTCCTGTATCTGGGGAGGTCCCTCTAACCCCTCTCTCACACACTCCTGTATCTGGGGAGGTCCCTCTAACCCCTCTCTCTCACACTCCTGTATCTGGGGAGGTCCCTCTAACCCCTCTCTCTCACACTCCTGTATCTGGGGAGGTCCCTCTCACCCCCTCTCTCTCACACTCCTGTATCTGGGGAGGTCCCTCTAACCCCTCTCTCTCACACTCCTGTATCTGGGGAGGTCCCTCTAACCCCTCTCTTACACACTCCTGTATCTGGGGAGGTCCCTCTAACCCCCCTCTCACACTCCTGTATCTGGGGAGGTCCCTCTCACCCCACTCTCACACTCCTTTATCTGGGGAGGTCCCTCTAACCCCTCTCTCTCACACTCCTGTATCTGGGGAGGTCCCTCTAACCCCCTCTCTCTCACACTCCTGTATCTGGGGAGGTCCCTCTAACCCCTCTCTCACACTCCTGTATCTGGGGAGGTCCCTCTAACCCCTCTCTCACACTCCTGTATCTGGGGAGGTCCCTCTAACCCCCTCTCTCACACTCCTGTATCTGGGGAGGTCCCTCTCTCTCTCTCTCACACTCCTGTATCTGGGGAGGTCCCTCGAACCCCTCTCTCTCACACTCCTGTATCTGGGGAGGTCCCTCTAACCCCCTCTCTCACACACTCCTGTATCTGGGGAGGTTCCTCTAACCCCTCTCTCTCACACTCCTGTATCTGGGGAGGTCCCTCTAACCCCTCTCTCTCACACTCCTGTATCTGGGGAGGTCCCTCTAACCCCTCTCTCACACACTCCTGTATCTGGGGAGGTCCCTCTAACCCCTCTCTCACACTCCTGTATCTGGGGAGGTCCCTCTAACCCCTCTCTCTCACACTCCTGTATCTGGGGAGGTCCCTCTAACCCCTCTCTCACACACTCCTGTATCTGGGGAGGTCCCTCTAACCCCTCTCTCTCACACTCCTGTATCTGGGGAGGTCCCTCTAACCCCTCTCTCTCACACTCCTGTATCTGGGGAGGTCCCTCTAACCCCCTCTCTCTCACACTCCTGTATCGGGGGAGGTCCCTCTAAACCCTCTCTCCCACTCCTGTATCTGGGGAGGTCCCTCGAACCCCTCTCTCTCACACTCCTGTATCTGGGGAGGTCCCTCTAACCCCCTCTCTCTCACACTCCTGTATCTGGGGAGGTCCCTCTAACCCCTCTCTCTCACACTCCTGTATCTGGGGAGGTCCCTCTAACCCCCTCTCTCACACTCCTGTATCTGGGGCGGTCCCTCCAACCCCTCTCACACACTCCTGTATCTGGGGAGGTCCCTCTAACCCCCTCTCTCTCACACTCCTGTATCTGGGGAGGTCCCTCTAACCCCCTCTCTCACACTCCTGTATCTGGGGAGGTCCCTCTAACCCCTCTCTCACACTCCTGTATCTGGGGAGGTCTCTCTAACCCCCTCTTACACTCCTGTATCTGGGGAGGTCCCTCTAACCCCTCTCTCACACACTCCTGTATCTGGGGAGGTCCCTCTCACCCCCTCTCTCTCACACTCCTGTATCTGGGGAGGTCCCTCTAACCCCTCTCTCACACTCCTGTATCTGGGGAGGTCCCTCTAACCCCTCTCTCACACTCCTCTATCTGGGGAGGTCCCTCTAACCCCTCTCTCACACTCCTGTATCTGGGGAGGTCCCTCTAACCCCTCTCTCACACTCCTGTATCTGGGGAGGTCCCTCGAACCCCTCTCTCTCACACTCCTGTATCTGGGGAGGTCCCTCTAACGCTTCTCTCTCACACTCCAGTATCTGGGGAGGTCCCTCTAACCCCGCTCTCTCACACTCCCGTATCTGGGGAGGTCCCTCTAACCCCCTCTCTCTCACACTCCTGTATCTGGGGAGGTCCCTCTAACCCCCTCTCTCACACTCCTGTATCTGGGGAGGTCCCTCTAACCCTCTCTCACACTCCTGTATCTGGGGAGGTCCCTCTAACCCCTCTCTCTCACACTCCTATATCTGGGGAGGTCCCTCTAACCCCTCTCTCACACTCCTGTAACTGGGGAGGTCCCTCTCACCCCTCTCTCACACTCCTGTATCTGGGGAGGTCCCTCTAACCCCTCTCTCTCTCACACTCCTGTATCTGGGGAGGTCCCTCTAACCCCTCTCTCTCACACTCCTGTATCTGGGGAGGTCCCTCTAACCCCTCTCTCTCACACTCCTGTATCTGAGGAGCTCCCTCTAACCCCTCTCTCTCCCACTCCTGTATCTGTGGTGGTCCCTCTAACCCCCTCTCTCTCACACTCCTGTATCTGGGGAGGTCCCTCTAACCCCCTCTCTCTCACACTCCTGTATCAGGGGAGGTCCCTCGAACCCCTCTCTCTCACACTCCTGTATCTGGGGAGGTCCCTCTAACCCCCTCTCTCTCACACTCCTGTATCTGGGGAGGTCCCTCTAACCCCTCTCTCTCACACACTCCTGTATCTGAGGAGGTCCCTCTAACCCCTCTCACACTCCTGTATCTGGGGAGGTCCCTCTAACCCCTCTCTCACACACTCCTGTATCTGGGGAGGTCCCTCTAACCCCTCTCTCTCACACTCCTGTATCTGGGGAGGTCCCTCTAACCCCCTCTCTCACACTCCTGTATCTGGGGAGGTCCCTCCAACCCCTCTCACACACTCCTGTATCTGGGGAGGTCCCTCTAACCCCCTCTCTCTCACACTCCTGTATCTGGGGAGGTCCCTCTAACCCCCTCTCTCACACTCCTGTATCTGGGGAGGTCCCTCTAACCCCTCTCTCACACTCCTGTATCTGGGGAGGTCTCTCTAACCCCCTCTTACACTCCTGTATCTGGGGAGGTCCCTCTAACCCCTCTCTCACACACTCCTGTATCTGGGGAGGTCCCTCTCTCTCACACCCCTGTATCTGGGGAGGTCCCTCTAACCCCTCTCTCACACTCCTGTATCTGGGGAGGTCCCTCTAACCCCTCTCTCACACTCCTCTATCTGGGGAGGTCCCTCTAACCCCTCTCTCACACTCCTGTATCTGGGGAGGTCCCTCTAACCCCTCTCACACACTCCTGTACTTGGGGAGGTCCCTCTAACCCCTCTCACACACTCCTGTATCTGGGGAGATCCCTCTAACCCTTCTCTCTCACACTCCTGCATCTGGGGAGGTCCCTCTAACCCCTCTCACACACGCCTGGATCTGGGGAGGTCCCTCCAACCCCTCTCTCTCGCACTCCTGTATCTGGGGAGGTCCCTCTAACCCCTCTCTCTCACACTCCTGTATCTGGGGAGGTCCCTCAAACCCCTCTCTCTCACACTCCTGTATCTGGGGAAGTCCCTCCAACCCTTCGCTCTCACTCCTGTATGTGGGGAGGTCCCTCTAACCCCTCTCTCACACTCCTGTATCTGGGGATGTTCCTCCAGCCCCTCTCTCACACTCCTGTATCTGGGGAGGTCCCTCTAACCCCTCTCTCACACACTCCTGTATCTGGGGAGGTCCCTTTAACCTCTCTCTCACACCCCTCTATCTGGGGAGGTCCCTCTCACCCCTCTCTCTCACACTCCAGTATCTGGGGAGGTCCCTCTCACCCCTCTCTCTCACACTCCTGTATCTGGGGAGGTCCCTCTAACCCCTCTCTCACACACTCCTGTATCTGGGGAGGTCCCTGTAACCCCTCTCTCACACACTCCTGTATCTGGGGAGGTCCCTCTAAACCCTCTCTCACACTCCTGTATCTGGGGAGGTCTCTCACACCCCTCTATCTGGGGAGGTCCCTCTACCCCCTCTCTCACACACTCCTGTATCTGGGGAGGTCCCTCTAACCCCTCTCTCACACTCCTGTATCTGGGGAGGTCCCTCTAACCCCTCTCTCTCACACTCCTGTATCTGGGGAGGTCCCTCTAACCCCTCTCACACACTCCTGTATCTGGGGAGGTCCCTCTAACCCCCTCTCTCTCACACTCCTGTATCTGGGGAGGTCCCTCTAACCCCCTCTCTCTCACACTCCTGTACCTGGGGAGGTCCCTCTAACCCCTCTCACACACTCCAGTATCTGGGGAGGTCCCTCTAACCCCTCTCTCACACACTCCTGTATCTGAGGAGGTCCCTCTAACCCCCCTCTCTCACACTCCTGTATCTGGGGAGGTCCCTCTAACCCCTCTCTCACACACTCCTGTATCTGGGGAGGTCCCTCTAACCCCTCTCTCACACACTCCTGTATCTGGGGAGGTCCCTCTAACCCCTCTCTCTCACACTCCTGTATCTGGGGAGGTCCCTCTAACCCCTCTCTCTCACACTCCTGTATCTGGGGAGGTCCCTCTAACCCCCTCTCTCTCACACTCCTGTATCTGGGGTGGTCCCTCTAACCCCCTCTCTCTCACACTCCTGTATCTGGGGAGGTCCCTCTAACCCCTCTCTCCCACTCCTGTATCTGGAGAGGTCCCTCTAACCTCTCTCTCACACTCCTGTATCTGGGGAGGTCCCTCTAACCCCTCTCTCACACACTCCTGTATCTGGGGAGGTCCCTCTAACCCCTCTCTCACACACTCCTGTATCTGGGGAGGTCCCTCTAACCCCTCTCTCACACACTCCTGTATCTGGGGAGGTCCCTCTAACCCCTCTCTCTCACACTCCTGTATCTGGGGAGGTTCCTCTAACCCCTCTCTCACACACTCCTCTATCTGGGGAGGTCCCTCTAACCCCTCTCTCACACACCCCTGTATCTGGGGAGGTCCCTCTAACCCCTCTCTCACAAACTCCTGTATCTGGGGAGGTCCCTCTAACCCCTCTCACACACTCCTGTATCTGGGGAGGTCCCTCTAACCCCTCTCACACACTCCTGTATCTGGGGAGGTCCCTCTGACCCCCCTCTCTCACACTCCTGTATCTGGGGAGGTCCCTCTAACCCCGTCTCTCTCACACTCCTGTATCTGGGGAGGTCCCTCTAACCCCTCTCTCACACTCCTGTATCTGGGGAGGTCCCTCTAACCCCTCTCTCTCACACTCCTGTATCTGGGGAGGTCCCTCTAACCCCTCTCTCTCACACTCCTGTATCTGGGGAGGTCCCTCTAACCCCTCTCTCCCACTCCTGTATCTGGAGAGGTCCCTCTAATACCTCTCTCTCACACTCCTGTATCTGGGGAGGTCCCTCTAACCCCTCTCTCTCACACTCCTGTATCTGGGGAGGTCCCTCTAACCCCTCTCTCTCACACTCCTGTATCTGGGGAGGTCTCTCTAACCCATCCTTCACACTCCTGTATCTGGGGAGGTCCCTCTAACCCCTCTCTCTCACACTCCTGTATCTGGGGAGGTCCCTCTAACCCCTCTCTCACACACCCCTGTATCTGGGGAGGTCCCTCTAACCCCTCTCTCACACACTCCTGTATCTGGGGAGGTCCCTCTAACCCCTCTCACACACTCCTGTACTTGGGGAGGTCCCTCTAACTCCTCTCACACACTCCTGTATCTGGGGAGATCCCTCTAACCCCTCTCTCACACTCCTGTATCTGGGGAGGTCCCTCTAACCCCTCTCTCTCACACTCCTGTATCTGGGGAGGTCCCTCTAACCCCTCTCACACACTCCTGTATCTGGGGAGGTCCCTCTAACCCCTCTCTCTCACACTCCTGTATCTGGGGAGGTCCCTCTAACCCCTCTCACACACTCCTGTATCTGGGGAGGTCCGTCTAACCCCCTCTCACACGCCTGTATCTGGGGAGGTCCCTCCAACCCCTCTCTCTCGCACTCCTGTATCTGGGGAGGTCCCTCTAACCCCTCTCTCTCACACTCCTGTATCTGGGGAGGTCCCTCAAACCCCTCTCTCTCACACTCCTGTATCTGGGGAAGTCCCTCCAACCCTTCGCTCTCACTCCTGTATGTGGGGAGGTCCCTCTAACCCCTCTCTCACACTCCTGTATCTGGGGATGTTCCTCTAGCCCCTCTCTCACACTCCTGTATCTGGGTTGTCCCTCTAACCCCTCTCTCACAGACTCCTGTATCTGGGGAGGTCCCTTTAACCTCTCTCTCACACCCCTCTATCTGGGGAGGTCCCTCTCACCCCTCTCTCTCACACTCCAGTATCTGGGGAGGTCCCTCTCACCCCTCTCTCTCACACTCCTGTATCTGGGGAGGTCCCTCTAACCCCTCTCTCTCACACTCCTGTATCTGGGGAGGTCCCTCTAACCCCTCTCTCCCACTCCTGTATCTGGGGAGGTCCCTCGAACCCCCTCTCTCTCACACTCCTGTATCTGGGGAGGTCCCTCTAACCCCTCTCTCACACACTCCTGTATCTGGGGAGGTCCCTCTAACCCCTCTCTCTCACACTCCTGTATCTGGGGAGGTCCCTCTAACCCCTCTCTCTCACACTCCTGTATCTGGGGAGGTCCCTCTCACCCCCTCTCTCTCACACTCCTGTATCTGGGGAGGTCCCTCTAACCCCTCTCTCTCACACTCCTGTATCTGGGGAGGTCCCTCTAACCCCTCTCTTACACACTCCTGTATCTGGGGAGGTCCCTCTAACCCCCCTCTCACACTCCTGTATCTGGGGAGGTCCCTCTAACCCCACTCTCACACTCCTTTATCTGGGGAGGTCCCTCTAACCCCTCTCTCTCACACTCCTGTATCTGGGGAGGTCCCTCTAACCCCCTCTCTCTCACACTCCTGTATCTGGGGAGGTCCCTCTAACCCCTCTCTCACACTCCTGTATCTGGGGAGGTCCCTCTAACCCCTCTCTCACACTCCTGTATCTGGGGAGGTCCCTCTAACCCCCTCTCTCACACTCCTGTATCTGGGGAGGTCCCTCTCTCTCTCTCTCACACTCCTGTATCTGGGGAGGTCCCTCGAACCCCTCTCTCTCACACTCCTGTATCTGGGGAGGTCCCTCTAACCCCCTCTCTCACACACTCCTGTATCTGGTTAGGTCCCTCTAACCCCTCTCTCTCACACTCCTGTATCTGGGGAGGTCCCTCTAACCCCTCTCTCTCACACTCCTGTATCTGGGGAGGTCCCTCTAACCCCTCTCTCACACACTCCTGTATCTGGGGAGGTCCCTCTAACCCCTCTCTCACACTCCTGTATCTGGGGAGGTCCCTCTAACCCCTCTCTCTCACACTCCTGTATCTGGGGAGGTCCCTCTAACCCCTCTCTCACACACTCCTGTATCTGGGGAGGTCCCTCTAACCCCTCTCTCTCACACTCCTGTATCTGGGGAGGTCCCTCTAACCCCTCTCTCTCACACTCCTGTATCTGGGGAGGTCCCTCTAACCCCCTCTCTCTCACACTCCTGTATCGGGGGAGGTCCCTCTAAACCCTCTCTCCCACTCCTGTATCTGGGGAGGTCCCTCGAACCCCTCTCTCTCACACTCCTGTATCTGGGGAGGTCCCTCTAACCCCCTCTCTCTCACACTCCTGTATCTGGGGAGGTCCCTCTAACCCCTCTCTCTCACACTCCTGTATCTGGGGAGGTCCCTCTAACCCCCTCTCTCACACTCCTGTATCTGGGGAGGTCCCTCCAACCCCTCTCACACACTCCTGTATCTGGGGAGGTCCCTCTAACCCCCTCTCTCTCACACTCCTGTATCTGGGGAGGTCCCTCTAACCCCCTCTCTCACACTCCTGTATCTGGGGAGGTCCCTCTAACCCCTCTCTCACACTCCTGTATCTGGGGAGGTCTCTCTAACCCCCTCTTACACTCCTGTATCTGGGGAGGTCCCTCTAACCCCTCTCTCACACACTCCTGTATCTGGGGAGGTCCCTCTCACCCCCTCTCTCTCACACTCCTGTATCTGGGGAGGTCCCTCTAACCCCTCTCTCACACTCCTGTATCTGGGGAGGTCCCTCTAACCCCTCTCTCACACTCCTCTATCTGGGGAGGTCCCTCTAACCCCTCTCTCACACTCCTGTATCTGGGGAGGTCCCTCTAACCCCTCTCTCACACTCCTGTATCTGGGGAGGTCCCTCGAACCCCTCTCTCTCACACTCCTGTATCTGGGGAGGTCCCTCTAACCCCTCTCTCACACACTCCTGTATCTGGGGAGGTCCCTCGAACCCCTCTCTCACACACTCCTGTATCTGGGGAGGTCCCTCTAACGCTTCTCTCTCACACTCCAGTATCTGGGGAGGTCCCTCTAACCCCGCTCTCTCACACTCCCGTATCTGGGGAGGTCCCTCTAACCCCCTCTCTCTCACACTGCTGTATCTGGGGAGGTCCCTCTAACCCCCTCTCTCACACTCCTGTATCTGGGGAGGTCCCTCTAACCCTCTCTCACACTCCTGTATCTGGGGAGGTCCCTCTAACCCCTCTCTCTCACACTCCTATATCTGGGGAGGTCCCTCTAACCCTCTCTCACACTCCTATATCTGGGGAGGTCCCTCTAACCCTCTCTCACACTCCTGTATCTGGGGAGGTCCCTCTAACCCCTCTCTCACACTCCTGTAACTGGGGAGGTCCCTCTAACCCCTCTCTCACACTCCTGTATCTGGGGAGGTCCCTCTAACCCCTCTCTCTCTCACACTCCTGTATCTGGGGAGGTCCCTCTAACCCCTCTCTCTCACACTCCTGTATCTGGGGAGGTCCCTCTAACCCCTCTCTCTCACACTCCTGTATCTGAGGAGCTCCCTCTAACCCCTCTCTCTCCCACTCCTGTATCTGTGGTGGTCCCTCTAACCCCCTCTCTCTCACACTCCTGTATCTGGGGAGGTCCCTCTAACCCCCTCTCTCTCACACTCCTGTATCTGGGGAGGTCCCTCGAACCCCTCTCTCTCACACTCCTGTATCTGGGGAGGTCCCTCTAACCCCCTCTCTCTCACACTCCTGTATCTGGGGAGGTCCCTCTAACCCCTCTCTCTCACACTCCTGTATCTGGGGAGGTCCCTCTAACCCCCTCTCTCACACTCCTGTATCTGGGGAGGTCCCTCCAACCCCTCTCACACACTCCTGTATCTGGGGAGGTCCCTCTAACCCCCTCTCTCTCACACTCCTGTATCTGGGGAGGTCCCTCTAACCCCCTCTCTCACACTCCTGTATCTGGGGAGGTCCCTCTAACCCCTCTCTCACACTCCTGTATCTGGGGAGGTCTCTCTAACCCCCTCTTACACTCCTGTATCTGGGGAGGTCCCTCTAACCCCTCTCTCACACACTCCTGTATCTGGGGAGGTCCCTCTCTCTCACACCCCTGTATCTGGGGAGGTCCCTCTAACCCCTCTCTCACACTCCTGTATCTGGGGAGGTCCCTCTAACCCCTCTCTCACACTCCTCTATCTGGGGAGGTCCCTCTAACCCCTCTCTCACACTCCTGTATCTGGGGAGGTCCCTCTAACCCCTCTCACACACTCCTGTACTTGGGGAGGTCTCTCTAACCCCTCTCTCACACTCCTGTATCTGGGGAGGTCCCTCTAAACCCTCTCACACACTCCTGTATCTGGGGAGATCCCTCTAACCCTTCTCTCTCACACTCCTGCATCTGGGGAGGTCCCTCTAACCCCTCTCACACACGCCTGGATCTGGGGAGGTCCCTCCAACCCCTCTCTCTCGCACTCCTGTATCTGGGGAGGTCCCTCTAACCCCTCTCTCTCACACTCCTGTATCTGGGGAGGTCCCTCAAACCCCTCTCTCTCACACTCCTGTATCTGGGGAAGTCCCTCCAACCCTTCGCTCTCACTCCTGTATGTGGGGAGGTCCCTCTAACCCCTCTCTCACACTCCTGTATCTGGGGATGTTCCTCTAGCCCCTCTCTCACACTCCTGTATCTGGGGAGGTCCCTCGAACCCCTCTCTCACACACTCCTGTATCTGGGGAGGTACCTTTAACCTCTCTCTCACACCCCTCTATCTGGGGAGGTCCCTCTCACCCCTCTCTCTCACACTCCAGTATCTGGGGAGGTCCCTCTCACCCCTCTCTCTCACACTCCTGTATCTGGGGAGGTCCCTCTAACCCCTCTCTCACACACTCCTGTATCTGGGGAGGTCCCTGTAACCCCTCTCTCACACACTCCTGTATCTGGGGAGGTCCCTCTAAACCCTCTCTCACACTCCTGTATCTGGGGAGGTCTCTCACACCCCTCTATCTGGGGAGGTCCCTCTACCCCCTCTCTCACACACTCCTGTATCTGGGGAGGTCCCTCTAACCCCTCTCTCACACTCCTGTATCTGGGGAGGTCCCTCTAACCCCCTCTCTCACACTCCTGTATCTGGGGAGGTCCCTCTAACCCCTCTCTCACACTCCTGTATCTGGGGAGGTCCCTCTAACCCCTCTCTCACACTCCTGTATCTGGGGTGGTCCCTCTAACCCCTCTCTCACACTCCTGTATCTGGGGTGGTCCCTCTAACCCCTCTCTCACACACTCCTGTATCTGGGGAGGTCCCTCTAACGTCTCTCTCACACCCCTCCATCTGGGGAGGTCCCTCTACCCTCTCTCTCTCACACTCCTGTATCTGGGGAGGTCCCTCTAACCCCTCTCTCTCACACTCCTGTATCTGGGGAGTTCCCTCTAACCCCTCTCTCTCACACTCCTGTATCTGGGGAGGTCCCTCTAACCCCTCTCTCACACTCCTGTATATGGGGAGGTCCCTCTAACCCCCCTCTCTCACACTCCTGTATCTGGGAAGGTCCCTCTAACCCCTCTCTCTCACACTCCTGTATCTGGGGAGGTCCCTCTAACCCGCTCTCTCTCACACTCCTGTATCTGGGGAGATCCCTCTAACCCCCTCTCTCACACTCCTGTATCTGGGGAGGTCCCTCTAACCCCTCTCTCACACACTCCTGTATCTGGGGAGGTCCCTCTAACCCCTCTCTCACACTCCTGTATCTGGTGAGGTCCCTCTAACCCCTCTCTCTCACACTCCTATATCTGGGGAGGTCCCTCTAACCCCTCTCTCACACACTCCTGTATCTGGGGAGGTCCCTCTAACCCCTCTCTCTCACACTCCTGTATCTGGGGAGGTCCCTCTAACCCCTCTCTCTCACACTCCTGTATCTGGGGAGGTCCCTCTCACCCCTCTCTCTCACACCCCTGTATCTGGGGAGGTACCTCTAACCCCTCTCTCACACCCTCCTGTATCTGGGGAGGTCCCTCTAACCCCTCTCTCTCACACTCCTGTATCTGGGGAGGTCCCTCTAACCCCTCTCTCTCACACTCCTGTATCTGGGGAGGTCCCTCTAACCCCTCTCTCTCACACTCCTGTATCTGGGGAGGTCCCTCTAACCCCTCTCTCACACTCCTGTATCTGGGGAGGTCCCTCTAACCCCTCTCTCTCACACTCCTGTATCTGGGGAGGTCCCTCTCACCCCCTCTCTCACACTCCTGTATCTGGGGAGGTCCCTCTAACCCCTCTCTCACACACTCCTGTATCTGGGGAGGTCCCTCTAACCCCTCTCTCCCACACTCCTGTATCTGGGGAGGTCCCTCTAACCCCTCTCTCACACTCCTGTATCTGAGGAGGTCCCTCTAACCCCTCTCTCACACTCCTGTATCTGGGGAGGTCCCTCTCACCCCCTCTCTCCCACACTCCTGTATCTGGGGAGGTCCCTCTAACCCCTCTCTCTCACACACTCCTGTATCTGGGGAGGTCCCTCTAACCCCTCTCTCACACTCCTGTATCTGGGGAGGTCCCTCTAACCCTCTCTCTCTCACACTCCTATATCTGGGGAGGTCGCTCGAACCCCTCTCTCACACACTCCTGTATCTGGGGAGGTCCCTCTAACCCCCTCTCTCACACCCCTGTATCTGGGGAGGTCCCTCTAACCCCTCTCTCACACACTCCTGTATCTGGGGAGGTCCCTCTAACCCCTCTCTCACACACCCCTGTATCTGGGGAGGTCCCTCTAACCCCTCTCCCTCACACTCCTGTATCTGGGGAGGTCCCTCGAACCCCTCTCTCACACACTCCTGTATCTGGGGAGGTCCCTCTAACCCCTGTCTCTCACACTCCTGTATCTGGGGAGGTCCCTCTAACACCTCTCTCACACTCCTGTATCTGGGGAGGTCCCTCTAACCCCTCTCTCACACACCCCTGTATCTGGGGAGGTCCCTCTAACCCCTCTCCCTCACACTCCTGTATCTGGGGAGGTCCCTCGAACCCCTCTCTCACACACTCCTGTATCTGGGGAGGTCCCTCTAACCCCTGTCTCTCACACTCCTGTATCTGGGGAGGTCCCTCTAACCCCTCTCTCCCACTCCTGTATCTGGGGAGGTCCCTCTAACCCCTCTCTCACACTCCTGTATCTGGGGAGGTCCCTCTAACCCCTCTCTCACACACTCCTGTATCTGGGGAGGTCCCTCTAACCCCTCTCTCACACTCCTGTATCTGGGGAGGTCCCTCTAACTCCCTCTCTCACACTGCTGTATCTGGGGAGGTCCCTCTAACCCTCTCTCTCACACTCTTGTATCTGGGGAGGTCCCTCTCACCCCCTCTCTCTCACACTCCTGTATCTGGGGAGGTCCCTCTAACCCCCCTCTCACACACACTCCTGTATCTGGGGAGGTCCCTCTAACCCCTCTCTCACACACTCTTGTATCTGGGGAGGTCCCTCTAACCCCCTCTCTCTCACACTCCTGTATCTGGGGAGGTCCCTCTAAACCCTCTCTCTCACACTCCTGTATCTGGGGAGGTCCCTCTAACCCCTCTCTCACACTCCTGTATCTGGGGAGGTCCCTCTAACCCCCTCTCTCACACTCCTGTATCTGGGGAGGTCCCTCTAACCCCCTCTCTCCCACACTCCTGTATCTGGGGAGGTCCCTCTAACCCCTCTCTCTCACACACTCCTGTATCTGGGGAGGTCCCTCTAACCCCTCTCTCACACTCCTGTATCTGGGGAGGTCCCTCTAACCCCCTCTCTCTCTCACACTCCTATATCTGGGGAGGTCGCTCGAACCCCTCTCTCACACACTCCTGTATCTGGGGAGGTCCCTCTAACCCCTCTCTCACACACTCCTGTATCTGGGGAGGTCCCTCTAACCCCCTCTCTCACACACTCCTGTATCTGGGGAGGTCCCTCTAACCCCTCTCTCTCACACTCCTGTATCTGGGGAGGTCCCTCTAACCCCTCTCTCACACACTCCTGTATCTGGGGAGGTCCCTCGAACCCCTCTCTCACACACCCCTGTATCTGGGGAGGTCCCTCTAACCCCCCTCTCTCACACCCCTGTATCTGGGGAGGTCCCTCTAACCCCTCTCTCACACACTCCTGTATCTGGGGAGGTCCCTCTAACCCCTCTCTCTCACACTCCTGTATCTGGGGAGGTCCCTCTAACCCCTCTCTCACACACTCCTGTATCTGGGGAGGTCCCTCTAACCCCTGTCTCTCACACTCCTGTATCTGGGGAGGTCCCTCTAACAACTCTCTCACACACTCCTGTATCTGGGGAGGTCCCTCTAACCCCCTCTCTCACACTGCTGTATCTGGGGAGGTCCCTCTAACCCCTCTCTCACACACTCCTGTATCTGGGGAGGTCCCTCTAACCCCTCTCTCACACTCCTGTATCTGGGGAGGTCCCTCTGACCCCTCTCTCTCACACTCTTGTATCTGGGGAGGTCCCTCTAACCCCTCTCTCTCACACTCCTGTATCTGGGGAGGTCCCTCTAACCCCCTCTCTCTCACACTCCTGTATCTGGGGAGGTCCCTCTAACCCCTCTCTCACACTCCTGTATCTGGGGAGGTCCCTCTAACCCCTTTCTCTCACACTCCTGTATCTGGGGAGGTCCCTCTAACCCCTCTCTCTCACACTCCTGTATCTGAGGAGGTCCCTCCAATCCCTCTCTCTCACACTCCTGTATCTGGGGAGGTCTCTCTAACCTCTCTCTCACACTCCTGTATCTGGGGAGGTCCAACTAACCCCTCTCTCTCACATCCTGTATCTGGGGAGGTCCCTCTAACCCCTCTCTCTCACACTCCTGTATCTGGGGATGTTCCTCTAACCCCTCTCTCACACACTCCTGTATCTGGGGAGGTCCCTCTAACCTCTCTCTCACACTCCTGTATCTGGGGAGGTCCAACTAACCCCTCTCTCTCACATCCTGTATCTGGGGAGGTCCAACGAACCCCTCTCTCTCACATCCTGTATCTGGGGAGGTTCCTCTAACCCCTCTCTCTCACACTCCTGTATCTGGGGAGGTCCCTCTAACCCCTCTCTCACACACTCCTGTATCTGGGGAGGTCCCTCTAACCCCTCTCTCACACACTCCTGTATCGGGGAAGGTCCCTCTCACCCCTCTCTCTCACATCCTGTATCTGGGGAGGTTCCTCTAACCCCTCTCTCACACACTCCTGTATCGGGGAAGGTCCCTCTAACCCCTCTCTCTCACATCCTGTATCTGGGGAGGTCCCTCTAACCCCTCTCTCTCACACTCCTGTATCTGGGGAGGTCCCTCTAACCCCCTCTCTCTCACACTCCTGTATCTGGGGAGGTCCCTCTAACCCCTCTCTCTCACACTCCTGTATCTGGGGAGGTCCCTCTAACCCCTCTCTCACACTCCTGTATCTGGGGAGGTCCCTCTAACCCCCTCTCTCACACTCCTGTATCTGGGGAGGTCCCTCTAACCCCCTCTCTCCCACACTCCTGTATCTGGGGAGGTCCCTCTAACCCCTCTCTCTCACACACTCCTGTATCTGGGGAGGTCCCTCGAACCCCTCTCTCACACTCCTGTATCTGGGGAGGTCCCTCTAACCCTCTCTCTCTCACACTCCTATATCTGGGGAGGTCCCTCTAACCCCTCTCTCTCACACACTCCTGTATCTGGGGAGGTCCCTCGAACCCCTCTCTCACACACCCCTGTATCTGGGGAGGTCCCTCTAACCCCTCTCCCTCACACTCCTGTATCTGGGGAGGTCCCTCGAACCCCTCTCTCACACACTCCTGTATCTGGGGAGGTCCCTCTAACCCCTGTCTCTCACACTCCTGTATCTGGGGAGGTCCCTCTAACAACTCTCTCACACACTCCTGTATCTGGGGAGGTCCCTCTAACCCCTCTCTCACACTCCTGTATCTGGGGAGGTCCCTCTAACCCCCTCTCTCACACTGCTGTATCTGGGGAGGTCCCTCTAACCCCTCTCTCTCACACTCTTGTATCTGGGGAGGTCCCTCTAACCCCCTCTCTCTCACACTCCTGTATCTGGGGAGGTCCCTCTAACCCCCCTCTCACACACACTCCTGTATCTGGGGAGGTCCCTCTAACCCCTCTCTCACACACTCTTGTATCTGGGGAGGTCCCTCTAACCCCCTCTCTCTCACACTCCTGTATCTGGGGAGGTCCCTCTAACCCCTCTCTCTCACACTCCTGTATCTGGGGAGGTCCCTCTAACCCCTCTCTCACACTCCTGTATCTGGGGAGGTCCCTCCAACCCCTCTCTCACACTCCTGTATCTGGGGAGGTCCCTCTAACCCCTCTCTCTCACACGCCTGTATCTGGGGAGGTCCCTCTAACCCCCTCTCTCTCACACTCCTGTATCTGGGGAGGTCCCTCTAACCCCTCTCTCACACTCCTGTATCTGGGGAGGTCCCTCTAACCCCTTTCTCTCACACTCCTGTATCTGGGGAGGTCCCTCTAACCCCTCTCTCTCACACTCCTGTATCTGAGGAGGTCCCTCCAATCCCTCTCTCTCACACTCCTGTATCTGGGGAGGTCCCTCTAACCTCTCTCTCACACTCCTGTATCTGGGGAGGTCCAACTAACCCCTCTCTCTCACATCCTGTATCTGGGGAGATCCAACTAACCCCTCTCTCTCACATCCTGTATCTGGGGAGGTCCCTCTAACCCCTCTCTCACACACTCCTGTATCGGGAAAGGTCCCTCTAACCCCTCTCTCTCACACTCCTGTATCTGGGGATGTTCCTCTAACCCCTCTCTCACACACTCCTGTATCTGGGGAGGTCCCTCTAACCTCTCTCTCACACTCCTGTATCTGGGGAGGTCCAACTCACCCCTCTCTCTCACATCCTGTATCTGGGGAGGTCCAACTAACCCCTCTCTCTCACATCCTGTATCTGGGGAGGTTCCTCTAACCCCTCTCTCACACACTCCTGTATCGGGGAAGGTCCCTCTAACCCCTCTCTCTCACATCCTGTATCTGGGGAGGTTCCTCTAACCCCTCTCTCACACACTCCTGTATCGGGGAAGGTCCCTCTAACCCCTCTCTCTCACACACTCCTGTATCTGGGGAGGTTCCTCTAACCCCTCTCTCACACACTCCTGTATCTGGGGAGGTCCCTCTAACCCCTCTCTCTCACACTCCTGTATCTGGGGAGGTCCCTCTAACCCCTCTCTCTCACACTCCTGTATCTGGGGAGGTCCCTCTCACCCCTCTCTCTCACACCCCTGTATCTGGGGAGGTACCTCTAACCCCTCTCTCACACTCCTGTATCTGGGGAGGTCCCTCTAACCCCTCTCTCACACACTCCTGTATCTGGGGAGGTCCATCTAACCCCTCTCTCTCACACTCCTGTATCTGGGGAGGTCCCTCGAACCCCCTCTCTCACACTCCTGTATCTGGTGAGGTCCCTCTAATCCCTCTCTCACACACTCCTGTATCTGGGGAGGTCCCTCTAACCCCTCTCTCCCACACTCCTGTCTCTGGGGAGGTCCCTCTAACCCCTCTCTCACACTCCTGTATCTGAGGAGGTCCCTATAACCCCTCTCTCACACTCCTGTATCTGGGGAGGTCCCTCTAACCCCCTCTCTCCCACACTCCTGTATCTGGGGAGGTCCCTCTAACCCCTCTCTCTCACACACTCCTGTATCTGGGGAGGTCCCTCTAACCCCTCTCTCACACTCCTGTATCTGGGGAGGTCCCTCTAACCCTCTCTCTCTCACACTCCTATATCTGGGGAGGTCGCTCGAACCCCTCTCTCACACTCCTGTATCTGGGGAGGTCCCTCTAACCCCTCTCTCTCACACTCCTCTATCTGGAGAGGTCCCTCTAACCCCTCTCTCACACTCCTGTATCTGGGGAGGTCCCTCTAACCCCTCTCTCTCACACTCCTCTATCTGGAGAGGTCCCTCTAACCCCTCTCTCACACCCCTGTATCTGAGGAGGTCCCTCTAACCCCTCTCTCTCACACTCCTCTATCTGGAGAGGTCCCTCTAACCCCTCTCTCACACACTCCTGTATCTGGGGAGGTCCCTCTAACCCCTCTCTCACACACCCCTGTATCTGGGGAGGTCCCTCTAACCCCTCTCCCTCACACTCCTGTATCTGGGGAGGTCCCTCGAACCCCTCTCTCACACACTCCTGTATCTGGGGAGGTCCCTCTAACCCCTGTCTCTCACACTCCTGTATCTGGGGAGGTCCCTCTAACAACTCTCTCACACACTCCTGTATCTGGGGAGGTCCCTCTAACCCCTCTCTCACACTCCTGTATCTGGGGAGGTCCCTCTAACCCCCTCTCTCACACTGCTGTATCTGGGGAGGTCCCTCTAACCCCTCTCTCTCACACTCTTGTATCTGGGGAGGTCCCTCTAACCTCCTCTCTCTCACACTCCTGTATCTGGGGAGGTCCCTCTAACCCCCCTCTCACACACACTCCTGTATCTGGGGAGGTCCCTCTCACCCCTCTCTCACACACTCTTGTATCTGGGGAGGTCCCTCTAACCCCCTCTCTCTCACACTCCTGTATCTGGGGAGGTCCCTCTAACCCCTCTCTCTCACACTCCTGTATCTGGGGAGGTCCCTCTAACCCCTCTCTCACACTCCTGTATCTGGGGAGGTCCCTCTAACCCCTCTCTCACACTCCTGTATCTGGGGAGGTCCCTCTAACCCCTCTCTCTCACACTCCTGTATCTGGGGAGGTCCCTCTAACCCCTCTCTCTCACACTCCTGTATCTGGGGAGGTCCCTCTAACCCCTCTCTCACACTCCTGTGTCTGGGGAGGTCCCTCTAACCCCCTCTCTCACACACTCCTGTATCTGGGGAGGTCCCTCTAACCCCTCTCTCACACTCCTGTATCTGGGGAGGTCCCTCTAACCCCCTCTCTCACACTCCTGTATCTGGGGAGGTCCCTCTAACCCCTCTCGCTCACACTCTTGTATCTGGGGAGGTCCCTCTAACCCCCTCTCTCTCACACTCCTGTATCTGGGGAGGTCCCTCTAACCCCTCTCTCTCACACTCCTGTATCTGGGGAGGTCCCTCTAACCCCTCTCTCACACACTCCTATATCTGGGGAGGTCCCTCTAACCCCCCTCTCACACTCCTGTATCTGGGGAGGTCCCTCTAACCCCTCTCTCACACACTCCTATATCTGGGGAGGTCCCTCTAACCCCTCTCTCACACTCCTGTATCTGGGGAGGTCCCTCTAACCCCTCTCTCACACACTCCTATATCTGGGGAGGTCCCTCTAACCCCTCTCTCACACTCCTGTATCTGGGGAGGTCCCTCTAACCCCCTCTCTCACACTCCTGTATCTGGGGAGTTCCCTCTAACCCCTCTCTCACACACTCCTGTATCTGGGGAGGTCCCTCTAACCCCTCTCTCTCACACTCCTGTATCTGGGGAGGTCCCTCTAACCCCTCTCTCACACTCCTGTATCTGGGGAGGTCCCTCTAACCCCTTTCTCTCACACTCCTGTATCTGGGGAGGTCCCTCTAACCCCTCTCTCTCACACTCCTGTATCTGAGGAGGTCCCTCCAATCCCTCTCTCTCACACTCCTGTATCTGGGGAGGTCCCTCTAACCTCTCTCTCTCATCCTGTATCTGGGGAGGTCCCTCTAACCCCTCTCTCACACACTCCTGTATCGGGAAAGGTCCCTCTAACCCCCTCTCTCTCACACTCCTGTATCTGGGGAGGTCCCTCTAACCCCTCTCTCTCACACTCCTGTCTCTGGGGATGTTCCTCTAACCCCTCTCTCACACACTCCTGTATCTGGGGAGGTCCCTCTAACCTCTCTCTCACACTCCTGTATCTGGGGAGGTCCCTCTAATCCCCCTCTCTCACACTCCTGTATCTGGGGAGGTCCCTCTAACCCCTCTCTCTCACACTCCTGTCTCTGGGGATGTTCCTCTAACCCCTCTCTCACACACTCCTGTATCTGGGGAGGTCCCTCTAACCTCTCTCTCACACTCCTGTATCTGGGGAGGTCCAACTAACCCCTCTCTCTCACATCCTGTATCTGGGGAGGTTCCTCTAACCCCTCTCTCACACACTCCTGTATCGGGGAAGGTCCCTCTAACCCCTCTCTCTCACACTCCTGTATCTGGGGAGGTTCCTCTAACCCCTCTCTCACACACTCCTGTATCTGGGGAGGTCCCTCTAACCCCTCTCTCTCACACTCCTGTATCTGGGGAGGTCCCTCTAACCCCTCTCTCTCACACTCCTGTATCTGGGGAGGTCCCTCTCACCCCTCTCTCTCACACCCCTGTATCTGGGGAGGTACCTCTAACCCCTCTCTCACACTCCTGTATCTGGGGAGGTCCCTCTAACCCCTCTCTCACACACTCCTGTATCTGGGGAGGTCCATCTAACCCCTCTCTCTCACACTCCTGTATCTGGGGAGGTCCCTCGAACCCCCTCTCTCACACTCCTGTATCTGGTGAGGTCCCTCTAATCCCTCTCTCACACACTCCTGTATCTGGGGAGGTCCCTCTAACCCCTCTCTCCCACACTCCTGTCTCTGGGGAGGTCCCTCTAACCCCTCTCTCACACTCCTGTATCTGAGGAGGTCCCTCTAACCCCTCTCTCACACTCCTGTATCTGGGGAGGTCCATCTAACCCCCCTCTCACACACTCCTGTATCTGGGGAGGTCCCTCTAACCCCTCTCTCACACACTCCTGTATCTGGGGAGGTCCCTCTAACCCCCCTCTCACACACTCCTGTATCTGGGGAGGTCCCTCTAACCCCTCTCTCACACTCCTGTATCTGGGGAGGTCCCTCTAACCCCCTCTCTCTCACACTCCTGTATCTGGGGAGGTCCCTCTAACCTCTCTCTCACACTCCTGTATCTGGGGAGGTCCCTCTAACCCCTCTCTCTCACACTCCTGTATCTGGGGAGGTCCCTCTAACCCCTCTCTCACACACTCCTGTATCTGGGGAGGTCCCTCTAACCCCTCTCTCTCTCACACTCCTGTATCCGGGGAGGTCCCTCTAACCCCTCTCTCTCACACTCCTGTATCTGGGGAGGTCCCTCTAACCCTCTCTCTCACACTCCTGTATCTGGGGAGGTCCCTCTAACCCCTCTCTCTCACACTCCTGTATCTGGGGAGGTCCCTCTAACCCCTCTCTCTCACACTCCTGTATCTGGTGAGGTCCCTCTAACCCCTCTCTCTCACACTTCTGTATCTGGGGAGGTCCCTCTAACCCCCCTCTCTCACACTCCTGTATCTGGGGAGGTCCCTCTAACCCCTTTCTCACACACTCCTGTATCTGGGGAGGTCCCTCTAAACCCTCTCACTCACGCTCCTGTATCTGGGGAGGTCCCTCTAACCCCTTTCTCTCACACTCCTGTATCTGGGGAGGTCCGTCTAACCCCCTCTCTCACACACTCCTATATCTGGGGAGGTCCCTCTAACCCCTCTCACACACTCCTGTATCTGGGGAGGTCCCTCTAACCCCTTTCTCTCACACTCCTGTATCTGGAGAGGTCCGTCTAACCCCCTCTCTCACACACTCCTGTATCTGGGGAGGTCCCTCTAACCCACTCTCTCACACTCCTGTATCTGGGGAGGTCCCTCTAACCCCATCTCTCACGTTCCTGCATCTGGGGAGGTCCCTCTAAACCCTCTCTCTCACACTCCTGTATCTGGGGAAGTCCCTCCAACCCCTCTCTCTCACACTCCTGGATCTGGGGAGGTCCCTCTAACCCCTCTCTCACACACTCCTGTATCTGGGGAGGTCCCTCTAACCCCCTCTCACACACTCCTGTATCTGGGGAGGTCCCTCTAACCCCTCTCTCTCACACTCCTGTATCTGGGGAGGTCCCTCTAACCCCGCTCTCACACTCCTGTATCTGGGGAGGTCCCTCGAAGTCCTCTCTCTCACACTCCTGTATCTGGGGAGGTCCCTCTAACCCCTCTCTCACACTCCTGTATCTGGGGAGGTCCCTCTAACCTCTCTCTCACACTCCTGTATCTGGGGAGGTCCATCTAACCCCTCTCTATCACACTCCTGTATCTGGGGAGATCCCTCTAACCCCTCTCTCTCACACTCCTGTATCTGGGGAGGTCCCTCTAACCCCTCTCTCTCACACTTCTGTATCTGGGGAGGTCCCTCTAAACCCTCTCACTCACACTCCTGTTTCTGGGGAGGTCCCTCTAACCCCTTTCTCTCACACTCCTGTATCTGGGGAGGTCCCTCTAACCCCCTCTCTCACACACTCCTGTATCTGGGGAGGTCCCTCTAACCCCTCTCACACACTCCTGTATATGGGTAGGTCCCTCTAGCACACTCTCTCACACTCCTGTATCTGGGGAGGTCCCTCTAACCCCTCTCTCTCACTCCTGTATCTGGGGAGGTCCCTCTAACCCACACTCTCACACTCCTGTATCTGGGGAGGTCCCTCTAACCCCTCTCACACACTCCTGTATCTGGGGAGGTCCCTCTAACCCCTCTCTCACACTCCTGTATCTGGGGAGGTCCCTCTAACCCCTCTCTCTCACTCCTGTATCTGGGGAGGTCTCTCCAACCCCCTCTCTCACACACTCCTGTATCTAGGGAGGTCCCTCTAACCCCTCTCTCACACTCATGGATATGGGGAGGTCCCTCTAACCCCTCTCTCACACACTCCTGTATCTGGGGAGGTCCCTCTAAGCCCTCTCTCTCACACCTGTATCTAGGGAGGTCCCTCTAACCCACTTTCTCTCACACTCCTGTATCTGGGGAGGTCCCTCTAACCCCTCTCTCACACACTCCTGTATCTGGGGAGGTCCCTCTAACCCCTCTCTCACACTCCTGTATCTGGGGAGGTCCCTCTAACCCCTCTCTCACACTCCTGCATCTGGGGAGGTCCCTCTCACCCCTCTCTCTCACACTCCTGTATCTGAGGAGGTCCCTCTAACCCCTCTCTCACACTCCTGTATCTGGGGAGGTCCCTCTAAACCCTCTCTCTCACACTCCTGTATCTCGGGAGGTCCCTCTAACCCCTCTCTCACACTCCTATATCTGGGGAGGTCCCTCTAACCCCTCTATCTCACACACTCCTGTATCTGGGGAGGTCCCTCTAACCCCCCTCTCTCTCACACTCCTGTATCTGGGGAGGTCCCTCTAACCCCTCTCTCTCACACTCCTGTATCTGGGGAGGTCCCTCTAACACCTCTCTCTCACTGCTGTATCTGGGGAGTTCCCTCTAACCCTTCTCTCACACTCCTGCATCTGGGGATGTGCCTCTAACCCCTCTCTCTCACACTCCTGTATCTGGGGAGGTCCCTCGAACCCCTCTCTCACACTCATGTATCTGGGGACGTCCCTCCAACACCCTCTCTCGCACTCCTGTATCTGGGGAGGTCCCTCGAACCCCTCTCTCTCGCACTCCTGTATCTGGGGAGGTCCCTCTAACACCTCACTCACACTCCTGTGTCTGGGGAGGTATCTCTAACCCCTCTCTCACGCACTCCTGTATCTGGGGAGGTCCCTCTAACCCCTCTCTCTCACACATTCCTGTAAATGGGGAGGTCCCTCTAACACCTCTCTCACACTCCTGTATCTGGGGAGGTCCCTCTAACCCCTCTCTCACACATTCCTGTAAATGGGGAGGTCCCTCTAACCCCTCTCTCACACTCCTGTATCTGGGGAGGTCCCTCTAACCCCTCTCTCACACTCCTGTATCTGGGGAGGTCCCTCTAACCCCTCTCACACACTCCTATATCTGGGGAGGTCCCTCTAACCCCTCTCTCTCACACTCCTGGATCTGGGGAGGTCCCTCTAACCCCTCTCTCACACACTCCTGTATCTGGGGAGGTCCCTCTAACCCCTCTCTCACACTCCTGTATCTGGGGAGGTCCCTCTAACCCCTCTCACACACTCCTATATCTGGGGAGGTCCCTCTAACCCCTCTCTCTCACACTCCTGGATCTGGGGAGGTCCCTCTAACCTCTCTCTCACACTCCTGTATCTGGGGAGGTCCATCTAACCCCTCTCTCTCACACTCCTGTATCTGGGGAGGTCCCTCTAACCCCTCTCTCTCACACTCCTGTATCTGGGGAGGTCCCTCTAACCCCTCTCTCTCACACTTCTGTATCTGGGGAGGTCCCTCTAACCCCTCTCTCTCACACTCCTGTATCTGGGGAGGTCCCTCTAACCCCTTTCTCACACACTCCTGTATCTGGGGAGGTCCCTCTAAACCCTCTCACTCACACTCCTGTATCTGGGGAGGTCCCTCTAACCCCTTTCTCTCACACTCCTGTATCTGGGGAGGTCCGTCTAACCCCCTCTCTCACACACTCCTGTATCTGGGGAGGTCCCTCTAACCCCTCTCACACACTCCTGTATCTGGGGAGGTCCCTCTAACCCCTTTCTCTCACACTCCTGTATCTGGAGAGGTCCGTCTAACCCCCTCTCTCACACACTCCTGTATCTGGGGAGGTCCCTCTAACCCACTCTCTCACACTCCTGTATCTGGGGAGGTCCCTCTAACCCCATCTCTCACGTTCCTGCATCTGGGGAGGTCCCTCTAAACCCTCTCTCTCACACTCCTGTATCTGGGGAAGTCCCTCCAACCCCTCTCTCTCACACTCCTGGATCTGGGGAGGTCCCTCTAACCCCTCTCTCACACACTCCTGTATCTGGGGAGGTCCCTCTAACCCCCTCTCACACACTCCTGTATCTGGGGAGGTCCCTCTCACCCCTCTCTCTCACACTCCTGTATCTGGGGAGGTCCATCTAACCCCTCTCTCTCACACTCCTGTATCTGGGGAGGTCCCTCTAACCCCTCTCTCTCACACTCCTGTATCTGGGGAGGTCCCTCTAACCCCTCTCTCTCACACTTCTGTGTCTGGGGAGGTCCCTCTAAACCCTCTCACTCACACTCCTGTTTCTGGGGAGGTCCCTCTAACCCCTTTCTCTCACACTCCTGTATCTGGGGAGGTCCCTCTAACCCCCTCTCTCACACACTCCTGTATCTGGGGAGGTCCCTCTAACCCCTCTCACACACTCCTGTATATGGGTAGGTCCCTCTAGCACACTCTCTCACACTCCTGTATCTGGGGAGGTCCCTCTAACCCCTCTCTCTCACTCCTGTATCTGGGGAGGTCTCTCTAACCCCCTCTCTCACACACTCCTGTATCTAGGGAGGTCCCTCTAACCCCTCTCTCACACTCATGGATATGGGGAGGTCCCTCTAACCCCTCTCTCACACACTCCTGTATCTGGGGAGGTCCCTCTAACCCCTCTCTCTCACACCTGTATCTGGGGAGGTCCCTCTAATCCCTCTCTCTCACTCCTGTATCTGGGGAGGTCCCTCTAACCCCTCTCTCACACTCCTGTATCTGGGGAGTTCCCTCTAACCCCCCTCTCTCACAGACTCCTGTATCTGGGGAGGTCTCTCTAACCCCCTCTCTCACACTCCTGTATCTGGGGAGGTCCCTCTAAACCCTCTCTCTCACACTCCTATATTTGGGGAGGTGCCTCTAACCCCTCTCTCACACTCCTGTATCTGGGGAGGTCTCTCTAACCCCCTCTCTCACACTCCTGTATCTGGGGAGGTCCCTCTAACCCCTCTCTCACACTCCTGCATCTGGGGAGGTCCCTCTCACCCCTCTCTCTCACACTCCTGTATCTGAGGAGGTCCCTCTAACCCCTCTCTCACACTCCTATATCTGGGGAGGTCCCTCTAACCCCTCTCTCACACACTCCTGTATCTGGGGAGGTCCCTCTAACCCCTCTCTCTCACACTCCTGTATCTGGGGAGGTCCCTCTAACCCCTCTCTCACACACTCCTGTATCTGGGGAGGTCCCTCGAACCTCTCTCTCACACTCCTGTATCTGGGGAGGTCCCTCTAACCCCCCTCTCTCTCACACTCCTGTATCTGGGGAGGTCCCTCTAACCCCTCTCTCTCACACTCCTGTATCTGGGGAGGTCCCTCTAACACCTCGCTCTCACTCCTGTATCTGGGGAGGTCCCTCTAACCCCTCTCTCTCACTCCTGTATCTGGGGAGTTCCCTCTAACCCCTCTCTCACACTCCTGCATCTGGGGATGTGCCTCTAACCCCTCTCTCTCACACTCCTGTATCTGGGGTGGTCCCTCTAACCCCTCTCTCACACTCATGTATCTGGGGACGTCCCTCCAACACCCTCTCTCGCACTCCTGTATCTGGGGAGGTCCCTCTAACACCTCACTCACACTCCTGTGTCTGGGGAGGGATCTCTAACCCCTCTCTCACGCACTCCTGTATCTGGGGAGATCCCTCTCACCCCTCTCTCTCACACATTCCTGTAAATGGGGAGGTCCCTCTAACACCTCTCTCACACTCCTGTATATGGGGAGGTCCCTCTAACCCCTCTCTCACACATTCCTGTAAATGGGGAGGTCCCTCTAACCCCTCTCTCACACTCCTGTATCTGGGGAGGTCCCTCTAACCCCTCTCTCACACTCCTGTATCTGGGGAGGTCCCTCTAACCCCTCTCACACACTCCTATATCTGGGGAGGTCCCTCGAACCCCTCTCTCTCACACTCCTGGATCTGGGGAGGTCCCTCTAACCCCTCTCTCACACACTCCTGTATCTGGGGAGGTCCCTCTAACCCCCTCTCACACTCCTGTCTCTGGGGAGGTCCCTCTAACCCCTCTCTCTCACACTCCTGTATCAGGGGAGGTCCCTCTAACCCCTCTCACACACTCCTGTATCTGAGGAGGTCCCTCTAACCCTCTCTCTCACACTCCTGTATCTGGGGAGGTCCCTCTAATCCCTCTCTCACACTCCTGTATCTGGGGAGGTCCCTCTAACCCCTCTCTCACACACTCCTGTATCTGGGGAGGTCCCTCTAACCCCTCTCTCACACTCCTGTATCTGGGGAGGTCCCTCTAACCTCTCTCTCACACTCCTGTATCTGGGGAGGTCCATCTAACCCCTCTCTCACACACTCCTGTATCTGGGGAGGTCCCTCTAACCCCTCTCTCTCACACTCCTGTATCTGGGGAGGTCCCTCTAACCCCTCTCTCACACTCCTGTATCTGGGGAGGTCACTCTAACCCCTCTCTCTCACACTCCTGTATCTGGGGAGGTCCCTCAAACTCCTCTCTCTCACACTCCTGTATCTGGGGAGGTCCCTCTAACCCCTCTCTCTCACACTCCTGTATCTGGGGAGGTCCCTCTAACCCCTCTCTCTCACACTCCTGTATCTGGGGAGGTCCCTCTAACCCCTCTCTCTCACACTCCTGTATCTGGGGAGGTCCCTCTAACACCTTTCTCACACACTCCTGTATCTGGGGAGGTCCCTCCAACCCCATCCCTCACGTTCCTGCATCTGGGGAGGTCACTCTAAACCCTCTCACTCACACTCCTGTATCTGGGGAGGTCCCTCTAACCCCTCTCTCTCACACTCCTGTATCTGGGGAGGTCCCTCCAACCCCCTCTCTCACACACTCCTGTATCTGGGGAGGTCCCTCTAACCCCTCTCTCTCACACTCCTGTATCTGGTGAGGTCCCTCTAACCCCTCTCTCACACTCCTGTATCTGGGGAGGTCCCTCTAACCCCTCTCTCTCACACTCCTGTATCTGGGGGGGTCCCTCGAACCCCTCTCTCTCACACTCCTGTATCTGGGGAGGTCCCTCTAACACCTCTCTCACACACTCCTGTATCTGGGGAGGTCCCTCGAACCCCTCTCTCTCACACTCCTGTATCTGGGGAGGTCCCTCTAACCCCCTCTCTCACACACTCCTGTATCTGGGGAGGTCCCTCTAACCCCTCTCTCACACTCCTGCATCTGGGGAGGTCCCTCTAACCCCTCTCTCACACTCCTGTATCGGGGGAGGTCCCTCTAACCACTCTCTCACACTCCTGTATCTGGGGAGGTCCCTCTAACCCCTCTCTCTCACACTCCTGTATCTGGGGAGGTCCCTCTAACCCCTCTCTCACACTCCTGTATCTGGGGAGGTCCCTCTAACCCCTTTCTCACACACTCCTGTATCTGGGGAGGTCCCTCTAACCCCTCTCTCACACTCCTGTATCTGGGGAGGTCCCTCTAACCCCTTTCTCACACACTCTTGTATCTGGGGTGGTCCCTCTAACCCCATCCCTCACGTTCCTGCATCTGGGGAGGTCCCTCTAAACCCTCTCACTCACACTCCTGTATCTGGGGAGGTCCCTCTAACCCCTCTCTCTCACACTCCTGTATCTGGGGAGGTCCCTCTAACCCCCTCTCTCACACACTCTTGTATCTGGGGAGGTCCCTCTAACCCCTCTCACACACTCCTGTATCTGGGGACGTCCCTCTAACCCACTCTCTCACACTCCTGTATCTGGGGAGGTCCCTCTAACCCCTCTCTCACACTCCTGTATCTGGGGAGGTCCCTCTAACCCCTCTCTCACACTCCTGTATCTGGGGAGGTCCCTCTAACCACTCTCTCTCACTCCTGTATCTGGGGAGGTCCCTCTAACCCCTCTCTCACACACTCCTGTATCTGGGGAGGTCCCTCTAACCCCTCTCTCTCACACTCCTGTATCTGGGGAGGTCCCTCTAACCCCTCTCTCACACACTCCTGTATCTGGGGAGGTCCCTCTAACCCCTCTCTCTCACACTCCTGTATCTGGGGAGGTCCCTCTAACCCCTCTCTCACACACTCCTGTATCTGGGGAGGTCCCTCTAACCCCCCTCTCACACACTCCTGTATCTGGGGAGGTCCCTCTAACCCCTCTCTCTCACACTCCTGTATCTGGGGAGGTCCCTCTAAACCCTCTCTCTCACACTCCTGTATCTGGGGCGGTCCCTCTAAACCCTCTCTCTCACACACTCCTGTATCTGGGGAGGTCCCTCTAACCCCTCTCTCTCACTCCTGTATCTGGGGAGTTCCCTCTAACCCCTCCCTCACACACTCCTGTATCTGGGGCGGTCCCTCTAACCCCTCTCTCTCACACTCCTGCATCTGGGGATGTGCCTCTAACCCCTCTCTCTCACACTCCTGTATCTGGAGAGGTCCCTCCAACACACTCTCTCACACTCATTTATCTGGGGAGGTCCCTCCAACACCCTCTCTCGCACTCCTGTATCTAGGGAGGTCCCTCTAACCCCTCTCTCACACACTCCTGTATCTGGGGAGGTCCCTCTAACCCCTCTCTCTCACACTCCTGTATCTGGGGAGGTCCCTCTAACCCCTCTCTCTCACACTCCTGCATCTGGGGAGGTCCCTCTAACCCCCTCTCTCACACGTCTGTATCTGGGGAGGTCCCTCTAAACCCCTCACTCACACTCCTGTATCTGGGGAGGTCCCTCTAACCCCTCTCTCACACTCCTGTATCTGGGGAGGTCCCTCTAAACCCCTCACTCACACTCCTGTGTCTGGGGAGGTATCTCTAACCGCTCTCTCACACAGTCCTGTATCTGGGGAGGTCCCACTAACCCCTCTATCACACACTCCTGTATCTGGGGATGTCCCTCGAACCCCACTCTCACACACTCCTGTCTCTGGGGAGGTCCCTCTAACCCCTCTCTCTCACTCCTGTATCTGGGGAGGTCCCTCTAACCCCTCTCTCACACATTCCTGTAACTGGGGAGGTCCCTCTAACCCCTCTCTCACACTCCTGTATCTGGGGAGGTCCCTCTAACCCCTCTCTCACACATCCCTGTAACTGGGGAGGTCCCTCTAACCCCTCTCCCTCACACTCCTGTATCTGGGGAGGTCCCTCTAACCCCTCTCTCACACTCCTGTATCTGGGGAGGTCCCTCTAACCCCTCTCACACACTGCTGTATCTGGGGAGGTCCCTCCAACCCCTCTCTCTCACATTCCTGTATCTGGGGAGGTCCCTCTAACCCCTCTCTCTCACACTCCTGTATCTGGGGAGGTCCCTCTAACCCCTCTCTCTCACACTCCTGTATCTGGGGAGGTCCCTCTAACCCCTCTCTCACACACTCCTGTATCTGGGGAGGTCCCTCTAACCCCTCTCTCTCACACTCCTGTATCTGGGGAGGTCCCTCTAACCCCTCTCTCACACACTCCTGTATCTGGGGAGGTCCCTCTAACCCCTCTCTCTCACACTCCTGTATCTGGCGGGGTCCCTCTAACCCCTCTCTCTCACACTCCTGTATCTGGGGAGGTCCCTCTCACCCCTCTCACACTCCTGTATCTGGGGAGGTCCCTCTAACCCCTCTCTCTCACACTCCTGTATCTGGGGAGGTCCCTCTAACCCCTCTCTCACACACTCCTGTGTCTGGGGAGGTCCCTCTAACCCCCCTCTCTCACACTCCTGTATCTGGGGAGGTCCCTCTAACCCCTCTCTCTCACACTCCTGTATATGGGGAGGTCCCTCTAACCCCTCTCACACTCCTGTATCTGGGGAGGTCCCTCTAACCCCTCTCTCGCACACTCCTGCATCTGGGGAGGTCCCTCTAACCCCTCTCTCTCACACTCCTGTATGTGGGGAGGTCCCTCTAACCCCCCTCTCTCACACTCCTGTATCTGGGGAGGTCCCTCTAACCCCTCTCTCTCACACTCCTGTATCTGGTGAGGACCCTCTAACCCCTCTCTCTCACACTCCTGTATCTGGGGAGGTCCCTCTAACCCCTCTCTCTCACTCCTGTATCTGGGGAGTTCCCTCTAACCCCTCTCTCACACTCCTGTATCTGGGGAGGTCCCTCTAACCCCTCTCTCTCACACTCCTGTATCTGGAGAGGTCCCTCCAACACACTCTCTCACACTCATGTATCTGGGGAGGTCCCTCCAACACCCTCTCTCGCACTCCTGTATCCAGGGAGGTCCCTCTAACCCCTCTCTCACACTCATGGATATGGGGAGGTCCCTCTAACCCCCTCTCTCACACGTCTGTATCTGGGGAGGTCCCTCTAACCCCTCTCTCACACTCCTGTATCTGGGGAGGTCCCTCTAACCCCCTCTCTCACACGTCTGTATCTGGGGAGGTCCCTCTAACCCCCTCTCTCTCACACACTCCTGTACCTGGGGAGGTCCCTCTAACCCCTCTCTCTCACACTGCTGTATCTGGGGAGGTCCCTCTAAACCCCTCACTCACACTCCTGTATCTGGGGAGGTCCCTCTAACCCCTCTCTCACACTCCTGTATCTGGGGAGGTCCCTCTAAACCCCTCACTCACACTCCTGTGTCTGGGGAGGTCCCTCTCACCCCTCTCTCACACACTCCTGTATCTGGGGAGGTCCCTCTAACCCCTCTCTCACACACTCCTGTATCTGGGGAGGTCCCTCTAACTCCTCTCACACACTCCTGTATCTGGGGAGGTCCCTCTAACCCCTCTCTCACACTCCTGTATCTGGGGAGGTCCCTTTAACCCCTCTCTCTCACTCCTGTATCTGGGGAGGTCTCTCTAACCCCCTCTCTCACACACTCCTGTATCTAGGGAGGTCCCTCTAACCCCTCTCTCAAACTCATGGATATGGGGAGGTCCCTCGAACCCCTCTCTAACACTCCTGTATCTGGGGAGGTCCCTCTAACCCCTCTCTCTCACACCTGTATCTAGGGAGGTCCCTCTAACCCACTTTCTCTCAACCTCCTGTATCTGGGGAGGTCCCTCTAACCCCTCTCTCACACACTCCTGTATCTGGGGAGGTCCCTCTAACCCCTCTCTCACACACTCCTGTATCTGGGGAGGTCCCTCTAACCCCTCTCTCTCACACTCCTGTATCTGGGGAGGTCCCTCTAATCCCTCTCTCTCACTCCTGTATCTGGGGAGGTCCCTCTAACCCCTCTCTCACACTCCTGTATCTGGGGAGGTCCCTCTAACCCCTCTCTCTCACTCCTGTATCTGGGGAGTTCCCTCTAACCCCTCTCTCACACTCCTGTATCTGGGGAGGTCCCTCTAACCCCTCTCTCTCACACTCCTGTATCTGGAGAGGTCCCTCCAACACACTCTCTCACACTCATGTATCTGGGGAGGTCCCTCCAACACCCTCTCTCGCACTCCTGTATCTAGGGAGGTCCCTCTAACCCCTCTCTCACACTCATGGATATGGGGAGGTCCCTCTAACCCCCTCTCTCACACGTCTGTATCTGGGGAGGTCCCTCTAACCCCTCTCTCACACTCCTGTATCTGGGGAGGTCCCTCTAACCCCCTCTCTCACACGTCTGTATCTGGGGAGGTCCCTCTAACCCCCTCTCTCTCACACACTCCTGTACCTGGGGAGGTCCCTCTAACCCCTCTCTCTCACACTGCTGTATCTGGGGAGGTCCCTCTAAACCCCTCACTCACACTCCTGTATCTGGGGAGGTCCCTCTAACCCCTCTCTCACACTCCTGTATCTGGGGAGGTCCCTCTAAACCCCTCACTCACACTCCTGTGTCTGGGGAGGTATCTCTGACCCCTCTCTCACACACTCCTGTATCTGGGGAGGTCCCTCTCACCCCTCTCTCACACACTCCTGTATCTGGGGAGGTCCCTCTAACCCCTCTCTCACACACTCCTGTATCTGGGGAGGTCCCTCTAACTCCTCTCACACACTCCTGTATCTGGGGAGGTCCCTCTAACCCCTCTCTCACACTCCTGTATCTGGGGAGGTCCCTTTAACCCCTCTCTCTCACTCCTGTATCTGGGGAGGTCTCTCTAACCCCCTCTCTCACACACTCCTGTACCTGGGGAGGCCCCTCTAACCCCTCTCTCACACTCATGGATATGGGGAGGTCCCTCGAACCCCTCTCTAACACTCCTGTATCTGGGGAGGTCCCTCTAACCCCTCTCTCTCACACCTGTATCTAGGGAGGTCCCTCTAACCCACTTTCTCTCACACTCCTGTATCTGGGGAGGTCCCTCTAACCCCTCTCTCACACACTCCTGTATCTGGGGAGGTCCCTCTAACCCCTCTCTCTCACACTCCTGTATCTGGGGAGGTCCCTCTAATCCCTCTCTCTCACTCCTGTATCTGTGGAGGTCCCTCTAACCCCTCTCTCACACTCCTGTATCTGGGGAGGTCCCTCTAACCCCCCTCTCTCACAGACTCCTGTATCTGGGGAGGTCTCTCTAACCCCCTCTCTCACACTCCTGTATCTGGGGAGGTCCCTCTAACACCTCTCTCTCACTCCTGTATCTGGGGAGGTCCCTCTAACCCCTCTCTCTCACTCCTGTATCTGGGGAGTTCCCTCTAACCCCTCTCTCACACTCCTGCATCTGGGGATGTGCCTCTAACCCCTCTCTCTCACACTCCTGTATCTGGGGAGGTCCCTCTAACCCCTCTCTCACACTCATGTATCTGGGGACGTCCCTCCAACACCCTCTCTCACACTCCTGTATCTGGGGAGGTCCCTCTAACCCCTCGCTCACACTCATGGATATGGGGAGGTCCCTCTAACACCTCACTCACACTCCTGTGTCTGGGGAGGTATCTCTAACCCCTCTCTCACGCACTCCTGTATCTGGGGAGATCCCTCTAACCCCTCTCTCACACATTCCTGTAAATGGGGAGGTCCCTCTAACCCCTCTCTCACACTCCTGTATCTGGGGAGGTCCCTCTAACCCCTCTCTCACACATTCCTGTAAATGGGGAGGTCCCTCTAACACCTCTCTCACACTCCTGTATCTGGGGAGGTCCCTCTAACCCCTCTCTCACACTCCTGTATCTGGGGAGGTCCCTCTAACCCCTCTCACACACTCCTATATCTGGGGAGGTCCCTCTAACCCCTCTCTCTCACACTCCTGGATCTGGGGAGGTCCCTCTCACCCCTCTCTCACACACTCCTGTATCTGGGGAGGTCCCTCTAACCACCTCTCACACTCCTGTCTCTGGGGAGGTCCCTCTAACCCCTCTCTCTCACACTCCTGTATCAGGGGAGGTCCCTCTAACCCCTCTCACACACTCCTGTATCTGAGGAGGTCCCTCTAACCCTCTCTCTCACACTCCTGTATCTGGGGAGGTCCCTCTAATCCCTCTCTCACACTCCTGTATCTGGGGAGGTCCCTCTAACCCCTCTCTCACACACTCCTGTATCTGGGGAGGTCCCTCTAACCCCTCTCTCACACTCCTGTATCTGGGGAGGTCCCTCTAACCTCTCTCTCACACTCCTGTATCTGGGGAGGTCCATCTAACCCCTCTCTCTCACACTCCTGTATCTGGGGAGGTCCCTCTAACCCCTCTCTCACACTCCTGTATCTGGGGAGGTCACTCTAACCCCTCTCTCTCACACTCCTGTATCTGGGGAGGTCCCTCAAACTCCTCTCTCTCACACTCCTGTATCTGGGGAGGTCCCTCTAACCCCTCTCTCTCACACTCCTGTATCTGGGGAGGTCCCTCTAACCCCTCTCTCTCACACTCCTGTATCTGGGGAGGTCCCTCTAACCCCATCCCTCACGTTCCTGCATCTGGGGAGGTCCCTTTAAACCCTCTCACTCACACTCCTGTATCTGGGGAGGTCCCTCTAACCCCTCTCTCTCACACTCCTGTATCTGGGGAGGTCCCTCTCACCCCCTCTCTCACACACTCCTGTATCTGGGGAGGTCCCTCTAACCCCTCTCTCTCACACTCCTGTATCTGGTGAGGTCCCTCTAACCCCTCTCTCACACTCCTGTATCTGGGGAGGTCCCTCTAACCCCTCTCTCTCACACTCCTGTATCTGGGGAGGTCCCTCTAACCCCCTCTCTCACACACTCCTGTATCTGGGGAGGTCCCTCTAACCCCTCTCTCTCACACTCCTGTATCTGGTGAGGTCCCTCTAACCCCTCTCTCACACTCCTGTATCTGGGGAGGTCCCTCTAACCCCCCTCTCTCACACTCCTGTATCTGGGGAGGTCCCTCTAAACCCTCTCACACACTCCTGTATCTGGGGAGGTCCCTCTAACCCCTCTCTCTCACACTCCTGTATCTGGGGAGGTCCCTCTAACCCCTCTCTCACACACTCCTGTATCTGGGGAGGTCCCTCTAACCCCTCTCTCACACTCCTGTATCTGGGGAGGTCCCTCCAACCTCTCACTCACACTCCTGTATCTGGGGAGGTCCATCTAACCCCTCTCTCTCACACTCCTGTATCTGGGGAGGTCCCTCTAACCCCTCTCTCACACTCCTGTATCTGGGGAGGTCACTCTAACCCCTCTCTCTCACACTCCTGTATCTGGGGAGGTCCCTCAAACTCCTCTCTCTCACACTCCTGTATCTGGGGAGGTCCCTCTAACCCCTCTCTCTCACACTCCTGTATCTGGGGAGGTCCCTCTAACCCCTCTCTCTCACACTCCTGTATCTGGGGAGGTCCCTCTAACCCCTCTCTCTCACACTCCTGTGTCTGGGGAGGTCCCTCTAACCCCTCTCTCTCACACTCCTGTATCTGCGGAGGTCCCTCTAACCCCTCTCTCTCACACTCCTGTATCTGGGGAGGTCCCTCTAATACCTTTCTCACACACTCCTGTATCTGGGGAGGTCCCTCTAACCCCATCCCTCACGTTCCTGCATCTGGGGAGGTCCCTCTAAACCCTCTCACTCACACTCCTGTATCTGGGGAGGTCCCTCTAACCCCCTCTCTCACACACTCCTGTATCTGGGGAGGTCCCTCTAACCCCTCTCTCTCACACTCCTGTATCTGGTGAGGTCCCTCCAACCCCTCTCTCACACTCCTGTATCTGGGGAGGTCCCTCTAACCCCTCTCTCACACACTCCTGTATCTGGGGAGGTCCCTCTAACCTCTCTCTCACACTCCTGTATCTGGGGAGGTCCCTCTAACCCCTCTCTCTCACACTCCTGTATCTGGGGAGGTCCCTCTAACCCCTCTCTCTCACATTCCTGTATCTGGGGAGGTCCCTCTAACCCCCTCTCTCACACTCCTGTATCTGGGGAGGTCCCTCTAACCCCTCTCTCTCACACTCCTGTATCTGGGGAGGTCCCTCTAACCCCTCTCTCACACTCCTGTATCTGAGGAGGTCCCTCTAACCCCTCTCTCACACTCCTGTATCTGGGGAGGTCCCTCTAACCCCTCTCTCTCACACTCCTGTATCTGGGGAGGTCCCTCTAACCCCTCTCTCACACTCCTGTATCTGGGGAGGTCCCTCTCACCCCCTCTCTCTCACACTCCTGTATCTGGGGAGGTCCCTCTAACCCCTCTCTCTCACACACTCCTGTATCTGGGGAAGTCCCTCTAACCACTCTCTCACACTCCTGTATCTGGGGAGGTCCCTCTCACCCCCTCTCTCTCACACTCCTGTATCTGGGGAGGTCCCTCTAACCCCCTCTCTCACACTCCTGTATCTGGGGAGGTCACTCTAACCCCTCTCTCTCACACTCCTGTATCTGGGGAGGTCCCTCTAACCCCTCTCTCACACTCCTGTATCTGAGGAGGTCCCTCTAACCCCTCTCTCACACTCCTGTATCTGGGGAGGTCCCTCTAACCCCTCTCTCTCACACTCCTGTATCTGGGGAGGTCCCTCTAACCCCTCTCTCACACTCCTGTATCTGAGGAGGTCCCTCTAACCCCCTCTCTCCCACACTCCTGTATCTGGGGAGGTCCCTCTAACCCCTCTCTCTCACACACTCCTGTATCTGGGGAGGTCCCTCTAACCACTCTCTCACACTCCTGTATCTGGGGAGGTCCCTCTCACCCCCTCTCTCTCACACTCCTGTATCTGGGGAGGTCCCTCTAACCCCCTCTCTCACACTCCTGTATCTGGGGAGGTCACTCTAACCCCTCTCTCACACTCCTGTATCTGGGGAGGTCTCTCTAACCCCCTCTTACACTCCTGTATCTGGGGAGGTCCCTCTAACCCCTCTCTCACACACTCCTGTATCTGGGGAGGTCCCTCTAACCCCTCTCTCACACTCCTGTATCTGGGGAGGTCCCTCTAACCCCCTCTCTCACACTCCTGTATCTGGGGAGGTCCCTCTAACCCTTCTCTCTCACACTCCTGTATCTGGGGAGGTCCCTCTAACCCCTCTCTCACACACTCCTGTATCTGGGGAGGTCCCTCTAACCCCTCTCTCTCACACTCCTGCATCTGGGGAGGTCCCTCTAACCCTTCTCTCTCACACTCCTGTATCTGGGGAGGTCCCTCTAACCCCTCTCTCACACACTCCTGTATCTGGGGAGGTCCCTCTAACCCCTCTCTCTCACACTCCTGCATCTGGGGAGGTCCCTCTAACCCCTCTCTCACACTCCTGTATCTGGGGAGGTCCCTCTAACCCCCTCTCTCACACACTCCTGTATCTGGGGAGGTCCCTCTAACCCCTCTCTCTCACACTCCTGTATCTGGTGAGGTCACTCTAACCCCTCTCTCACACTCCTGTATCTGGGGAGGTCCCTCTAACCCGCCTCTCTCACACTCCTGTAACTGGGGAGGTCCCTCTAAACCCTCTCACACACTCCTGTATCTGGGGAGGTCCCTCTAACCCCTCTCTCTCACACTCCTGTATCTGGGGGGGTCCCTCGAACTCCTCTCTCACACACTCCTGTATCTGGGGACGTCCCTCTAACCCCTCTCTCTCACACTCCTGTATCTGGGGAGGTCCCTCTAACCCCTCTCTCTCACACTCCTGTATCTGGGGAGTTCCCTCTAACCCCTCTATCTCACACTCCTGTATCGGGGAGGTCCCTCTAACCCCTCTCTCTCACACTCCTGCATCTGGGGAGGTCCCTCGAACCCCCTCTCTCACACTCCTGTATCTGGGGAGGTCCCTCTAACCCCTCTCTCTCACACTCCTGTATCTGGGGAGGTCCCTCTAACCCCTCTCTCTCACACTCCTGTATCTGGGGAGGTCCCTCTAACCCCTCTATCTCACACTCCTGTATCGGGGAGGTCCCTCTAACCCCTCTCTCTCACACTCCTGTATCTGGGGAGGTCCCTCTAACCCCTCTCTCTCACACTCCTGTATCTGGGGAGGTCCCTCTAACCCCATCCCTCACGTTCCTGCATCTGGGGAGGTCCCTCTAAACCCTCTCACTCACACTCCTGTATCTGGGGAGGTCCCTCTAACCCCTCTCTCTCACACTCCTGTATCTGGGGAGGTCCCTCTAACCCCCTCTCTCACACACTCTTGTATCTGGGGAGGTCCCTCTAACCCCTCTCACACACTCCTGTATCTCGGGAGGTCCCTCTAACCACTCTCTCTCACTCCTGTATCTGGGGAGGTCCCTCTAACCCCTCTCTCACACACTCCTGTATCTGGGGAGGTCCCTCTAACCCCTCTCTCTCACACTCCTGTATCTGGGGAGGTCCCTCTAACCCCTCTCTCACACACTCCTGTATCTGGGGAGGTCCCTCTAACCCCTCTATCTCACACACTCCTGTATCTGGGGAGGTCCCTCTAACACCTCTCTCTCACTCCTGTATCTGGGGAGGTCCCTCTAACCCCTCTCTCTCACTCCTGTATCTGGGGTGTTCCCTCTAACCCCTCTCTCACACTCCTGTATCTGGGGAGGTCCATCTAACCCCTCTCTCTCACACTCCTGTATCTGGGGAGGTCCCTCTAACCCCTCTCTCACACTCCTGTATCTGGGGAGGTCACTCTAACCCCTCTCTCTCACACTCCTGTATCTGGGGAGGTCCCTCAAACTCCTCTCTCTCACACTCCTGTATCTGGGGAGGTCCCTCTAACCCCTCTCTCTCACACTCCTGTATCTGGGGAGGTCCCTCTAACCCCTCTCTCTCACACTCCTGTATCTGGGGAGGTCCCTCTAACCCCTCTCTCTCACACTCCTGTATCTGGGGAGGTCCCTCTAACCCCTCTCTCTCACACTCCTGTATCTGGGGAGGTCCCTCTAACCCCTCTGTCTCACACTCCTGTATCTGGGGAGGTCCCTCTAACACCTTTCTCACACACTCCTGTATCTGGGGAGGTCCCTCTCACCCCATCCCTCACGTTCCTGCATCTGGGGAGGTCCCTCTAAACCCTCTCACTCACACTCCTGTATCTGGGGAGGTCCCTCTAACCCCTCTCTCTCACACTCCTGTATCTGGGGAGGTCCCTCCAACCCCCTCTCTCACACACTCCTGTATCTGGGGAGGTCCCTCTAACCCCTCTCTCTCACACTCCTGTATCTGGTGAGGTCCCTCTAACCCCTCTCTCACACTCCTGTATCTGGGGAGGTCCCTCTAACCCCTCTCTCACACACTCCTGTATCTGGGGAGGTCCCTCTAACCTCTCTCTCACACTCCTGCATCTGGGGAGTTCCCTCTAACCCCTCTCTCTCACACTCCTGTATCTGGGGAGGTCCCTCTAACCCCTCTCTCTCACATTCCTGTATCTGGGGGGGTCCCTCGAACCCCTCTCTCTCACACTCCTGTATCTGGGGAGGTCACTCTAACCCCTCTCTCACACTCCTGTATCTGAGGAGGTCCCTCTAACCCCTCTCTCTCACACTCCTGTATCTGGGGAGGTCCCTCTAACCCCTCTCTCTCACATTCCTGTATCTGGGGGGGTCCCTCGAACCCCTCTCTCTCACACTCCTGTATCTGGGGAGGTCACTCCAACCCCTCTCTCACACTCCTGTATCTGGGGAGGTCCCTCTAACCCCTCTCTCACACTCCTGTATCTGGGGAGGTCCCTCTAACCCCTCTCTCACACACTCCTGTTCCTGGGGAGGTCCCTCTAACCCCTCTCTCTCACACTCCTGTATCTGGGGAGGTCCCTCTAACCCCTCTCTCTCACACTCCTGTATCTGGGGAGGTCCCTCTAACCCCTCTCCCACACTCCTGTATCTGGGGAGGTCCCTCTAACCCCTCTCTCTCACACACTCCTGTATCTGGGGAGGTCCCTCGAACCACTCTCTCACACTCCTGTATCTGGGGAGGTCCCTCTAACCCCCTCTCTCTCACACTCCTGTATCTGGGGAGGTCCCTCTAACCCCCTCTCTCACACTCCTGTATCTGGGGAGGTCACTCTAACCCCTCTCTCACACTCCTGTATCTGGGGAGGTCTCTCTAACCCCCTCTTACACTCCTGTATCTGGGGAGGTCCCTCTAACCCCTCTCTCACACACTCCTGTATCTGGGGAGGTCCCTCTAACCCCTCTCTCACACTCCTGTATCTGGGGAGGTCCCTCAAACCCCCTCTCTCACACTCCTGTATCTGGGGAGGTCCCTCTAACCCTTCTCTCTCACACTCCTCTATCTGGGGAGGTCCCTCTAACCCCTCTCTCACACACTCCTGTATCTGGGGAGGTCCCTCAAACCCCTCTCTCTCACACTCCTGCATCTGGGGAGGTCCCTCTAACCCTTCTCTCTCACACTCCTGTATCTGGGGAGGTCCCTCTAACCCCTCTCTCACACACTCCTGTATCTGGGGAGGTCCCTCTAACCCCTCTCTCTCACACTCCTGCATCTGGGGAGGTCCCTCTAACCCCTCTCTCTCACACTCCTGTATCTGGGGAGGTCCCTCTAACCCCTCTCTCTCACACTCCTGTATCTGGGGAGGTCCCTCTAACCCCCTATCTCTCACACTCCTGTATCTGGGGAGGTCCCTCTAACCCCTCTGTCTCACACTCCTGTATCTGAGGAGGTCCCTCTAACCCCCCTCACACACTTCTGTATCTGGGGAGGTCCCTCTAACCCCTCTCTCTCCCACTCCTGTATCTGGGGAGGTCCCTCTAACCCCCTCTCTCTCACACTCCTGTATCTGGGGAGGTCCCTCTAACCCCTCTCTCACACTCCTGTATCTGGGGAGGTCCCTCTAACCCCCTCTCTCTCACACTCCTGTATCTGGGGAGGTCCCTCTAACCCCTCTCTCACACTCCTGTATCTGGGGAGGTCCCTCTAACTCCTCTCTCACACTCCTGTATCTGGGGAGGTCCCTCTAACCCCTCTCTCTCACACTCCTGTATCTGGGGAGGTCCCTCTAACCCCCTCTCTCTCACACTCCTGTATCTGGGGAGGTCCCTCTAACCCCTCTCTCACACTCCTGTATCTGGGGAGGTCCTTCTAACCCCCTCTCTCTCACACTCCTGTATCTGGGGAGGTCCCTCTAACCCCTCTCTCACACTCCTGTATCTGGGGAGGTCCCTCTAACCCCTCTCTCACACTCCTGTATCTGGGGAGGTCCCTCTAACCCCTCTCTCTCACACTCCTGTATCTGGGGAGGTCCCTCTAACCCCTCTCTCCCACTCCTAAATCTGGAGAGGTCCCTCTAATACCTCTCTCTCACACTCCTGTATCTGGGGAGGTCCCTCTAACCCCTCTCTCTCACACTCCTGTATCTGGGGAGGTCCCTCTAACCCCCTCTCTCTCACACTCCTGTATCTGGGGAGGTCCCTCTAACCCCTCTCTCTCACACTCCTGTATCTGGGGAGGTCTCTCTAACCCCTCTCTCTCACACTCCTGTATCTGGGGAGGTCCCTCTAACCCCTCTCTCACACTCCTGTATCTGGGGAGGTCCCTCTAACCCCTCTCTCTCACACTCCTGTATCTGGGGAGGTCTCTCTAACCCCCTCTCACACACTCCTGTATCTGGGGAGGTCCCTCTAACCCCTCTCTCTCACACACTCCTGTATCTGGGGAGGTCTCTCTAACCCCCTCTCACACACTCCTGTATCTGGGGAGGTCCCTCTAACCCCTCTCTCTCACACTCCTGTATCTGGGGAGGTCTCTCTAACCCCCTCTCACACACTCCTGTATCTGGGGAGGTCCCTCTAACCCCTCTCTCACACACTCCTGTATCTGGGGAGGTCCCTCTAACCCCTCTCTCACACTCCTGTATCTGGGGAGGTCCCTCTAACCCCTCTCTCTCACACTCCTGTATCTGGGGAGGTCCCTCGAACCCCTCTCTCACACACTCCTGTATCTGGGGAGGGCTCTCTCACCCCTCTCTCACACACCCCTGTATCTGGGGAGGTCCCTCTAACCCCTCTCTCTCACACTCCTGTATCTGGGGAGGTCTCTCTAACCCCTCTCTCTCACACTCCTGTATCTGGGGAGGTCCCTCTAACCCCTCTCTCTCACACTCCTGTATCTGGGGAGGTCTCTCTAACCCCTCTCTCTCACACTCCTGTATCTGGGGAGGTCCCTCGAACCCCTCTCTCACACACTCCTGTATCTGGGGAGGGCTCTCTCACCCCTCTCTCACACACTCCTGTATCTGGGGAGGTCCCTCTAACCCCTCTCTCTCACACTCCTGTATCTGGGGAGGGCTCTCTCACCCCTCTCTCACACACCCCTGTATCTGGGGAGGTCCCTCTAACCCCTCTCTCACACACTCCTGTATCTGGGGAGGTCCCTCTAACCCCTCTCACACACTCCTGTATCTGGGGAGGTCCCTCTAACCCCTCTCACACACTCCTGTATCTGGGGAGATCCCTCTAACCCCTCTCTCTCACACTCCTGTATCTGGGGAGGTCCCTCTAACCCCTCTCACACACTCCTGTATCTGGGGAGGTCCCTCTAACCCCTCTCTCTCACACTCCTGTATCTGGGGAGGTCCCTCTAACCCCTCTCACACACTCCTGTATCTGGGGAGGTCCGTCTAACCCCCTCTCACACTACCGTATCTGGGGAGGTCCCTCTAACCCCTCTCTCTCGCACTCCTGTATCTGGGGAGGTCCCTCAAACCACTCTCTCTCACACTCCTGTATCTGGGGAAGTCCCTCTAACCCTTCGCTCTCACTCCTGTATGTGGGGACGTCCCTCTAACCCCTCTCTCTCGCACTCCTGTATCTGGGGAGGTCCCTCTAACCCCTCTCTCTCACACTCCTGTATCTGGGGAGGTCCCTCTAACCCCTCTCTCACACTCCTGTATCTGGGGAGGTCCCTCTAACCCCTCTCTCACACTCCTGTATCTGGGGATGTTGCTCTAGCCCCTCTCTCACACTCCTGTATCTGGGGAGGTCCCTCTAACCCCTCTCTCACACACTCCTGTATCTGGGGAGGTCCCTCTAACCCCTCTCTCTCGCACTCCTGTATCTGGGGAAGTCCCTCAAACCCCTCTCTCACACTCCTGTATATGGGGAGGTCCCTCTAACCCCTCTCGCACACACTCCTGTATCTGGGGAGGACCCTTTAACCTCTCTCTCACACCCCTCTATCTGGGGAGGTCCCTCTCACCCCTCTCTCTCTCACACTCCAGTATCTGGGGAGGTCCCTCTAAACTCTCTCCAACACTCCTGTATCTGGGGATGTCCCTCTAGCCCCTCTCTCACACTCCTGTATCTGGGGAGGTCCCTCTAACCCCCTCTCTCACACACTCCTGTATCTGGGGAGGTCCCTCTAACCCCTCTCTCTCACACTCCTGTATCTGGGGAGGTCCCTCTAACCCCTCTCTCACACTCCTGTATCTGGGGAGGTCCCTCTAACCTCTCTCTCACACACTCCTGTATCTGGGGAGGTCCCTCTAACCCCTCTCTCACACTCCTGTATCTGGGGAGATCCCTCTAACCCCTCTCTCACACACTCCTGTATCTGGGGAGGTCCCTCTAACCCCTCTCACACACTCCTGTATCTGGGGAGTTCCCTCTAACCCCTCTCTCTCACACTCCTGTATCTGGGGAGGTCCCTCTAACCCCCCTCTCTCACACTCCTGTATCTGGGAAGATCCCTCTAACCCCTCTCTCTCACACTCCTGTATCTGGGGAGGTCCCTCCAACCCCTCTCTCACACTCCTGTATCTGGGGAGGTCCCTCTAACCCCTCTCTCACACACTCCTGTATCTGGGGAGGTCCCTCTAACCTCTCTCTCACACTCCTGTATCTGGGGAGGTCCCTCTAACCCCTCTCTCTCACACTCCTGTATCTGGGGAGGTCCCTCTAACCCCTCTCTCTCACATTCCTGTATCTGGGGAGGTCCCTCTAACCCCCTCTCTCACACTCCTGTATCTGGGGAGGTCCCTCTAACCCCTCTCTCTCACACTCCTGTATCTGGGGAGGTCCCTCTAACCCCTCTCTCACACTCCTGTATCTGAGGAGGTCCCTCTAACCCCTCTCTCACACTCCTGTATCTGGGGAGGTCCCTCTAACCCCTCTCTCTCACACCTGTATCTGGGGAGGTCCCTCTCACCCCCTCTCTCTCACACTCCTGTATCTGGGGAGGTCCCTCTAACCCCTCTCTCTCACACACTCCTGTATCTGGGGAGGTCCCTCTAACCACTCTCTCACACTCCTGTATCTGGGGAGGTCCCTCTCACCCCCTCTCTCTCACACTCCTGTCTCTGGGGAGGTCCCTCTAACCCCCTCTCTCACACTCCTGTATCTGGGGAGGTCACTCTAACCCCTCTCTCTCACACTCCTGTATCTGGGTAGGTCCCTCTAACCCCTCTCTCACACTCCTGTATCTGAGGAGGTCCCTCTAACCCCTCTCTCTCACACTCCTGTATCTGGGGAGGTCCCTCTAACCCCTCTCTCACACACTCCTGTATCTGGGGAGGTCCCTCTAAACCCCCTCTCACACTCTCCTGTATCTGGGGAGGTCCCTCGAACCCCTCTCTCTCACACTCCTATATCTGGGGAGGTCCCTCTAACCCCTCTCTCTCACACACTCCTGTATCTGGGGAGGTCCCTCTAACCCCTCTCTCTCACACACTCCTGTATCTGGGGAGGTCCCTCTAACCACTCTCTCACACTCCTGTATCTGGGGAGGTCCCTCTCACCCCCTCTCTCTCACACTCCTGTATCTGGGGAGGTCCCTCTAACCCCCTCTCTCACACTCCTGTATCTGGGGAGGTCACTCTAACCCCTCTCTCACACTCCTGTATCTGGGGAGGTCTCTCTAACCCCCTCTTACACTCCTGTATCTGGGGAGGTCCCTCTAACCCCTCTCTCACACACTCCTGTATCTGGGGAGGTCCCTCTAACCCCTCTCTCACACTCCTGTATCTGGGGAGGTCCCTCGAACCCCTCTCTCTCACACTCCTGTATCTGGGGAGGTCCCTCTAACCCCCTCTCTCACACTCCTGTATCTGGGGAGGTCCCTCTAACCCTTCTCTCTCACACTCCTGTATCTGGGGAGGTCCCTCTAACCCCTCTCTCACACACTCCTGTATCTGGGGAGGTCCCTCTAACCCCTCTCTCTCACACTCCTGCATCTGGGGAGGTCCCTCTAACCCTTCTCTCTCACACTCCTGTATCTGGGGAGGTCCCTCTAACCCCTCTCTCACACACTCCTGTATCTGGGGAGGTCCCTCTAACCCCTCTCTCTCACACTCCTGCATCTGGGGAGGTCCCTCTAACCCCTCTCTCACACTCCTGTATCTGGGGAGGTCCCTCTAACCCCCTCTCTCACACACTCCTGTATCTGGGGAGGTCCCTCTAACCCCTCTCTCTCACACTCCTGTATCTGGTGAGGTCACTCTAACCCCTCTCTCACACTCCTGTATCTGGGGAGGTCCCTCTAACCCGCCTCTCTCACACTCCTGTAACTGGGGAGGTCCCTCTAAACCCTCTCACACACTCCTGTATCTGGGGAGGTCCCTCTAACCCCTCTCTCTCACACTCCTGTATCTGGGGGGGTCCCTCGAACCCCTCTCTCACACACTCCTGTATCTGGGGAGGTCCCTCTAACCCCTCTCTCTCACACTCCTGTATCTGGGGAGGTCCCTCTAACCCCTCTCTCTCACACTCCTGTATCTGGGGAGGTCCCTCTAACCCCTCTATCTCACACTCCTGTATCGGGGAGGTCCCTCTAACCCCTCTCTCTCACACTCCTGCATCTGGGGAGGTCCCTCGAACCCCCTCTCTCACACTCCTGTATCTGGGGAGGTCCCTCTAACCCCTCTCTCTCACACTCCTGTATCTGGGGAGGTCCCTCTAACCCCTCTCTCTCACACTCCTGTATCTGGGGAGGTCCCTCTAACCCCTCTATCTCACACTCCTGTATCGGGGAGGTCCCTCTAACCCCTCTCTCTCACACTCCTGTATCTGGGGAGGTCCCTCTCACCCCTCTCTCTCACACTCCTGTATCTGGGCAGGTCCCTCTAACCCCATCCCTCACGTTCCTGCATCTGGGGAGGTCCCTCTAAACCCTCTCACTCACACTCCTGTATCTGGGGAGGTCCCTCTAACCCCTCTCTCTCACACTCCTGTATCTGGGGAGGTCCCTCTAACCCCCTCTCTCACACACTCTTGTATCTGGGGAGGTCCCTCTAACCCCTCTCACACACTCCTGTATCTCGGGAGGTCCCTCTAACCCACTCTCTCACACTCCTGTATCTGGGGAGGTCCCTCTAACCCCTCTCTCACACTCCTGTATCTGGGGAGGTGCCTCTAACCCCTCTCTCACACTCCTGTATCTGGGGAGGTCCCTCTAACCACTCTCTCTCACTCCTGTATCTGGGGAGGTCCCTCTAACCCCTCTCTCACACACTCCTGTATCTGGGGAGGTCCCTCTAACCCCTCTCTCTCACACTCCTGTATCTGGGGAGGTCCCTCTAACCCCTCTCTCACACACTCCTGTATCTGGGGAGGTCCCTCTAACCCCTCTATCTCACACACTCCTGTATCTGGGGAGGTCCCTCTAACACCTCTCTCTCACTCCTGTATCTGGGGAGGTCCCTCTAACCCCTCTCTCTCACTCCTGTATCTGGGGAGTTCCCTCTAACCCCTCTCTCACACTCCTGTATCTGGGGAGGTCCATCTAACCCCTCTCTCTCACACTCCTGTATCTGGGGAGGTCCCTCTAACCCCTCTCTCACACTCCTGTATCTGGGGAGGTCCCTCTAACCCATCTCTCACACTCCTGTATCTGGGGAGGTCCATCTAACCCCTCTCTCTCACACTCCTGTATCTGGGGAGGTCCCTCTAACCCCTCTCTCTCACACTCCTGTATCTGGGGAGGTCCCTCAAACTCCTCTCTCTCACACTCCTGTATCTGGGGAGGTCCCTCTAACCCCTCTCTCTCACACTCCTGTATCTGGGGAGGTCCCTCTAACCCCTCTCTCTCACACTCCTGTATCTGGGGAGGTCCCTCTAACCCCTCTCTCTCACACTCCTGTATCTGGGGAGGTCCCTCTAACCCCTCTCTCTCACACTCCTGTATCTGGGGAGGTCCCTCTAACCCCTCTGTCTCACACTCCTGTATCTGGGGAGGTCCCTCTAACACCTTTCTCACACACTCCTGTATCTGGGGAGGTCCCTCTAACCCCATCCCTCACGTTCCTGCATCTGGGGAGGTCCCTCGAAACCCTCTCACTCACACTCCTGTATCTGGGGAGGTCCCTCTAACCCCTCTCTCTCACACTCCTGTATCTGGGGAGGTCCCTCTAACCCCCTCTCTCACACACTCCTGTATCTGGGGAGGTCCCTCTAACCCCTCTCTCTCACACTCCTGTATCTGGTGAGGTCCCTCTAACCCCTCTCTCACACTCCTGTATCTGGGGAGGTCCCTCTAACCCCTCTCTCACACACTCCTGTATCTGGGGAGGTCCCTCTAACCTCTCTCTCACACTCCTGCATCTGGGGAGTTCCCTCTAACCCCTCTCTCTCACACTCCTGTATCTGGGGAGGTCCCTCTAACCCCTCTCTCTCACATTCCTGTATCTGGGGGGGTCCCTCGAACCCCTCTCTCTCACACTCCTGTATCTGGGGAGGTCACTCTAACCCCTCTCTCACACTCCTGTATCTGAGGAGGTCCCTCTAACCCCTCTCTCTCACACTCCTGTATCTGGGGAGGTCCCTCTAACCCCCTCTCTCTCACACTCCTGTATCTGGGGAGGTCCCTCTAACCCCTCTCTCTCACATTCCTGTATCTGGGGGGGTCCCTCGAACCCCTCTCTCTCACACTCCTGTATCTGGGGAGGTCACTCTAACCCCTCTCTCACACTCCTGTATCTGGGGAGGTCCCTCTAACCCCTCTCTCACACTCCTGTATCTGGGGAGGTCCCTCTAACCCCTCTCTCACACACTCCTGTTCCTGGGGAGGTCCCTCTAACCCCTCTCTCTCACACTCCTGTATCTGGGGAGGTCCCTCTAACCCCTCTCTCTCACACTCCTGTATCTGGGGAGGTCCCTCTAACCCCTCTCTCACACTCCTGTATCTGGGGAGGTCACTCTAACCCCTCTCTCACACTCCTGTATCTGGGGAGGTCCCTCTAACCCCTCTCTCTCACACTCCTGTATCTGGGGAGGTCCCTCTAACCCCTCTCTCTCACACACTCCTGTATCTGGGGAGGTCCCTCGAACCCCTCTCTCACACTCCTGTATCTGGGGAGGTCCCTCTAACCCCTCTCTCTCACACTCCTGTATCTGGGGAGGTCCCTCTAACCCCCTCTCTCTCACACTCCTGTATCTGGGGAGGTCCCTCTAACCCCTCTCTCACACACTCCTGTATCTGGGGAGGTCCCTCTAACCCCTCTCTCACACACTCCTGTATCTGGGGAGGTCCCTCTAACCCCCTCTCTCTCACACTCCTGTATCTGGGGAGGTCCCTCTAACCCCCTCTCTCTCACACTCCTGTATCTGGGGAGGTGCCTCTAACCCCCTCTCTCACACTCCTGTATCTGGGGAGGTCTCTCTAACCCCCTCTTACACTCCTGTATCTGGGGAGGTCCCTCTAACCCCTCTCTCACACACTCCTGTATCTGGGGAGGTCCCTCTAACCCCTCTCTCACACTCCTGTATCTGGGGAGGTCCCTCTAACCCCCTCTCTCACACTCCTGTATCTGGGGAGGTCCCTCTAACCCTTCTCTCTCACACTCCTCTATCTGGGGAGGTCCCTCTAACCCCTCTCTCACACACTCCTGTATCTGGGGAGGTCCCTCAAACCCCTCTCTCTCACACTCCTGCATCTGGGGAGGTCCCTCTAACCCTTCTCTCTCACACTCCTGTATCTGGGGAGGTCCCTCTAACCCCTCTCTCACACACTCCTGTATCTGGGGAGGTCCCTCTAACCCCTCTCTCTCACACTCCTGCATCTGGGGAGGTCCCTCTAACCCCTCTCTCTCACACTCCTGTATCTGGGGAGGTCCCTCTAACCCCTCTCTCTCACACTCCTGTATCTGGGGAGGTCCCTCTAACCCCCTATCTCTCACACTCCTGTATCTGGGGAGGTCCCTCTAACCCCTCTGTCTCACACTCCTGTATCTGAGGAGGTCCCTCTAACCCCACTCACACACTCCTGTATCTGGGGAGGTCCCTCTAACCCCTCTCTCTCCCACTCCTGTATCTGGGGAGGTCCCTCTAACCCCCTCTCTCTCACACTCCTGTATCTGGGGAGGTCCCTCTAACCCCTCTCTCACACTCCTGTATCTGGGGAGGTCCCTCTAACCCCCTCTCTCTCACACTCCTGTATCTGGGGAGGTCCCTCTAACCCCTCTCTCACACTCCTGTATCTGGGGAGGTCCCTCTAACTCCTCTCTCACACTCCTGTATCTGGGGAGGTCCCTCTAACCCCTCTCTCTCACACTCCTGTATCTGGGGAGGTCCCTCTAACCCCCTCTCTCTCACACTCCTGTATCTGGGGAGGTCCCTCTAACCCCTCTCTCACACTCCTGTATCTGGGGAGGTCCTTCTAACCCCCTCTCTCTCACACTCCTGTATCTGGGGAGGTCCCTCTAACCCCTCTCTCACACTCCTGTATCTGGGGAGGTCCCTCTAACCCCTCTCTCACACTCCTGTATCTGGGGAGGTCCCTCTAACCCCTCTCTCTCACACTCCTGTATCTGGGGAGGTCCCTCCAACCCCTCTCTCCCACTCCTAAATCTGGAGAGGTCCCTCTAACCCCTCTCTCTCACACTCCTGTATCTGGGGAGGTCCCTCCAACCCCTCTCTCCCACTCCTAAATCTGGAGAGGTCCCTCTAATACCTCTCTCTCACACTCCTGTATCTGGGGAGGTCCCTCTAACCCCTCTCTCTCACACTCCTGTATCTGGGGAGGTCCCTCTAACCCCCTCTCTCTCACACTCCTGTATCTGGGGAGGTCCCTCTAACCCCTCTCTCTCACACTCCTGTATCTGGGGAGGTCTCTCTAACCCCTCTCTCTCACACTCCTGTATCTGGGGAGGTCCCTCTAACCCCTCTCTCACACTCCTGTATCTGGGGAGGTCCCTCTAACCCCTCTCTCTCACACTCCTGTATCTGGGGAGGTCTCTCTAACCCCCTCTCACACACTCCTGTATCTGGGGAGGTCCCTCTAACCCCTCTCTCTCACACACTCCTGTATCTGGGGAGGTCTCTCTAACCCCCTCTCACACACTCCTGTATCTGGGGAGGTCCCTCTAACCCCTCTCTCTCACACTCCTGTATCTGGGGAGGTCTCTCTAACCCCCTCTCACACACTCCTGTATCTGGGGAGGTCCCTCTAACCCCTCTCTCACACACTCCTGTATCTGGGGAGGTCCCTCTAACCCCTCTCTCACACTCCTGTATCTGGGGAGGTCCCTCTAACCCCTCTCTCTCACTCTCCTGTATCTGGGGAGGTCCCTCGAACCCCTCTCTCACACACTCCTGTATCTGGGGAGGGCTCTCTCACCCCTCTCTCACACACCCCTGTATCTGGGGAGGTCCCTCCAACCCCTCTCTCTCACACTCCTGTATCTGGGGAGGTCTCTCTAACCCCTCTCTCTCACACTCCTGTATCTGGGGAGGTCCCTCTAACCCCTCTCTCTCACACTCCTGTATCTGGGGAGGTCTCTCTAACCCCTCTCTCTCACACTCCTGTATCTGGGGAGGTCCCTCGAACCCCTCTCTCACACACTCCTGTATCTGGGGAGGGCTCTCTCACCCCTCTCTCACACACTCCTGTATCTGGGGAGGTCCCTCTAACCCCTCTCTCTCACACTCCTGTATCTGGGGAGGTCCCTCTAACCCCTCTCTCACACACTCCTGTATCTGGGGAGGTCCCTCTAACCCCTCTCTCACACACTCCTGTATCTGGGGAGGTCCCTCTAACCCCTCTTTCTCACACTCCTGTATCTGGGGAGGTCCCTCTAACCCCTCTCTCACACACTCCTGTATCTGGGGAGGTCCCTCTAACCCCTCTCTCTCACACTCCTGTATCTGGGGAGGGCTCTCTCACCCCTCTCTCACACACCCCTGTATCTGGGGAGGTCCCTCTAACCCCTCTTTCTCACACTCCTGTATCTGGGGAGGTCCCTCTAACCCCTCTCTCTCACACTCCTGTATCTGGGGAGGGCTCTCTCACCCCTCTCTCACACACCCCTGTATCTGGGGAGGTCCCTCTAACCCCTCTCTCTCGCACTCCTGTATCTGGGGAGGTCCCTCTAACCCCTCTCTCTCACACTCCTGTATCTGGGGAGGTCCCTCTAACCCCTCTCTCACACTCCTGTATCTGGGGAGGTCCCTCTAACCCCTCTCTCACACTCCTGTATCTGGGGATGTTGCTCTAGCCCCTCTCTCACACTCCTGTATCTGGGGAGGTCCCTCTAACCCCTCTCTCACACACTCCTGTATCTGGGGAGGTCCCTCTAACCCCTCTCTCTCGCACTCCTGTATCTGGGGAAGTCCCTCTAACCCCTCTCTCACACTCCTGTATATGGGGAGGTCCCTCTAACCCCTCTCGCACACACTCCTGTATATGGGGAGGTCCCTTTAACCTCTCTCTCACACCCCTCTATCTGGGGAGGTCCCTCTCACCCCTCTCTCTCTCACACTCCAGTATCTGGGGAGGTCCCTCTAAACTCTCTCCAACACTCCTGTATCTGGGGATGTCCCTCTAGCCCCTCTCTCACACTCCTGTATCTGGGGAGGTCCCTCTAACCCCCTCTCTCACACACTCCTGTATCTGGGGAGGTCCCTCTAACCCCTCTCTCTCACACTCCTGTATCTGGGGAGGTCCCTCTAACCCCTCTCTCACACTCCTGTATCTGGGGAGGTCCCTCTAACCTCTCTCTCACACACTCCTGTATCTGGGGAGGTCCCTCTAACCCCTCTCTCACACTCCTGTATCTGGGGAGATCCCTCTAACCCCTCTCTCACACACTCCTGTATCTGGGGAGGTCCCTCTAACCCCTCTCACACACTCCTGTATCTGGGGAGTTCCCTCTAACCCCTCTCTCTCACACTCCTGTATCTGGGGAGGTCCCTCTAACCCCCCTCTCTCACACTCCTGTATCTGGGAAGATCCCTCTAACCCCTCTCTCTCACACTCCTGTATCTGGGGAGGTCCCTCTAACCCCTCTCTCACACACTCCTGTATCTGGGGAGGTCCCTCTAACCCCTCTCACACACTCCTGTATCTGGGGAGTTCCCTCTAACCCCTCTCTCTCACACTCCTGTATCTGGGGAGGTCCCTCTAACCCCCCTCTCTCACACTCCTGTATCTGGGAAGATCCCTCTAACCCCTCTCTCTCACACTCCTGTATCTGGGGAGGTCCCTCTAACCCCTCTCTCACACACTCCTGTATCTGGGGAGGTCCCTCTAACCCTCTCTCACACTCCTGTATCTGGGGAGGTCCCTCTAACCCCTCTCACACACTCCTGTATCTGGGGAGGTCCTTCTGACCCCTCTCTCACACTCCTGTATCTGGGGAGGTCCCTCTAACCCCTCTCTCACACTCCTGTATCTGGTGAGGTCTCTCTAACCCATCCTTCACACAATCCTGTATCTGGGGAGGTCCCTCTAACCCCTCTCTCCCACACTCCTGTATCTGGGGAGGTCCCTCTAACCCCTCTCTCACACTCCTGTATCTGAGGAGGTCCCTCTAACCCCTCTCTCACACTCCTGTATCTGGGGAGGTCCCTCTAACCCCCTCTCTCTCACACTCCTGTATCTGGGGAGGTCCCTCTAACCCCTCTCTCACACTCCTGTATCTGGAGAGGTCCCTCTAACCCCTCTCTCACACACTCTTGTATCTGGGGAGGTCCCTCTAACCCCCTCTCTCTCACACTCCTGTATCTGGGGAGGTCCCTCGAACCCCTCTCTCTCACACTCCTGTATCTGGGGAGGTCCCTCTAACCCCTCTCTCACACTCCTGTGTCTGGGGAGGTCCCTCTAACCCCTTTCTCTCACACTCCTGTATCTGGGGAGGTCCCTCTAACCCCTCTCTCTCACACTCCTGTATCTGAGGAGGTCCCTCCAATCCCTCTCTCTCACACTCCTGTATCTGGGGATGTTCCTCTAACCCCTCTCTCACACACTCCTGCATCTGGGGAGGTCCCTCTAACCTCTCTCTCACACACTCCTGTATCTGGGGAGGTCCCTCTAACCCCTCTCTCACACTCCTGTATCTGGGGAGGTCCCTCTAACCCTCTCTCTCTCACACTCCTATATCTGGGGAGGTCGCTCGAACCCCCTCTCTCACACCCCTGTATCTGGGGAGGTCCCTCTAACCCCTCTCTCACACACTCCTGTATCTGGGAGGTCCCTCTAACCCCTCTCTCACACACTCCTGTATCTGGGGAGGTCCCTCTAACCCATCTCTCTCACACTCCTGTATCTGGGGAGGTCCCTCTAACCCCTCTCACACACTCCTGTATCTGGGGAGGTCCCTCTAACCCCTCTCTCACACACCCCTGTATCTGGGGAGGTCCCTCTCACCCCTCTCCCTCACACTCCTGTATCTGGGGAGGACCCTCAAACCCCTCTCTCACACACTCCTGTATCTGGGGAGGTCCCTCTAACCCCTGTCTCTCACACTCCTGTATCTGGGGAGGTCCCTCTAACAACTCTCTCACACACTCCTGTATCTGGGGAGGTCCCTCTAACCCCTCTCTCTCACACACTCCTGTATCTGGGGAGGTCCCTCTAACCCCTCTCTCTCACACTCCTGTATCTGGGGAGGTCCCTCTAACCGCCTCTCTCACACTGCTGTATCTGGGGAGGTCCCTCTAACCCCTCTCTCTCACACTCTTGTATCTGGGGAGGTCCCTCTAACCCCCTCTCTCTCACACTCCTGTATCTGGGGAGGTCCCTCTAACCCCCCTCTCACACACACTCCTGTATCTGGGGAGGTCCCTCTAACCCCTCTCTCACACACTCTTGTATCTGGGGAGGTCCCTCTAACCCCCTCTCTCGCACACTCCTGTATCTGGGGAGGTCCCTCTAACCCCTCTCTCTCACACTCCTGTATCTGGGGAGGTCCCTCTAACCCCTCTCTCACACTCCTGTATCTGGGGAGGTCCCTCTAACCCCTCTCTCACACTCCTGTATCTGGGGAGGTCCCTCTAACCCCTCTCTCTCACACTCCTGTATCTGGGGAGGTCCCTCTAACCCCCTCTCTCTCACACTCCTGTATCTGGGGAGGTCCCTCTAACCCCTCTCTCACACACTCCTGTATCTGGGGAGGTCCCTCTAACCCCTCTCTCACACTCCTGTATCTGGGGAGGTCCCTCTAACACCCTCTCTCACACTCCTGTATCTGGGGAGGTCCCTCTAACCCCTCTCTCTCACACTCTTGTATCTGGGGAGGTCCCTCTAACCCCCTCTCTCTCACACTCCTGTATCTGGGGAGGTCCCTCTAACCCCCTCTCACACACACTCCTGTATCTGGGGAGGTCCCTCTAACCCCTCTCTCACACACTCTTGTATCTGGGGAGGTCCCTCTAACCCCCTCTCTCTCACACTCCTGTATCTGGGGAGGTCCCTCTAACCCCTCTCTCTCACACTCCTGTATCTGGGGAGGTCCCTCTAACCCCTCTCTCACACTCCTGTATCTGGGGAGGTCCCTCTAACCCCTTTCTCTCACACTCCTGTATCTGGGGAGGTCCCTCTAACCCCTCTCTCTCACACTCCTGTATCTGAGGAGGTCCCTCCAATCCCTCTCTCTCACACTCCTGTATCTGGGGAGGTCCCTCTAACCTCTCTCTCACACTCCTGTATCTGGGGAGGTCCAACTAACCCCTCTCTCTCACATCCTGTATCTGGGGAGGTCCCTCTAACCTCGCTCTCACACTCCTGTATCTGAGGAGGTCCCTCCAATCCCTCTCTCTCACACTCCTGTATCTGGGGAGGTCCCTCTAACCTCTCTCTCACACTCCTGTATCTGGGGAGGTCCAACTAACCCCTCTCTCACACTCCTGTATCTGGGGAGGTCCCTCTAACCCCTCTCTCTCACACTCCTGTATCGGGAATGGTCCCTCTAACCCCTCTCTCACACTCCTGTATCTGGGGATGTTCCTCTAACCCCTCTCTCTCACACTCCTGTATCTGGGGAGGTACCTCTAACCCCTCTCTCACACTCCTGTATCTGGGGAGGTCCCTCTAACCCCTCTCTCACACACTCCTGTATCTGGGGAGGTCCCTCTAACCTCTCTCTCACACTCCTGTATCTGGGGAGGTCCAACTAACCCCTCTCTCTCACATCCTGTATCTGGGGTGGTCCAACTAACCCCTCTCTCTCACATCCTGTATCTGGGGAGGTTCCTCTAACCCCTCTCTCACACACTCCTGTATCGGGGAAGGTCCCTCTAACCCCTCTCTCTCACATCCTGTATCTGGGGAGGTTCCTCTAACCCCTCTCTCACACACTCCTGTGTCGGGGAAGGTCCCTCTAACCCCTCTCTCTCACACTCCTGTATCTGGGGAGGTTCCTCTAACCCCTCTCTCACACTCCTGTATCTGGGTAGGTCCCTCTAACCCCTCTCTCACACACTCCTGTATCGGGGAAGGTCCCTCCAACCCCTCTCTCTCACACTCCTGTATCTGGGGAGGTTCCTCTAACCCCTCTCTCACACACTCCTGTATCTGGGGAGGTCCCTCTAACCCCTCTCTCTCACACTCCTGTATCTGGGGAGGTCCCTCTAACCCCTCTCTCTCACACTCCTGTATCTGGGGAGGTCCCTCTCACCCCTCTCTCTCACACCCCTGTATCTGGGGAGGTACCTCTAACCCCTCTCTCACACTCCTGTATCTGGGGAGGTCCCTCTAACCCCTCTCTCACACACTCCTGTATCTGGGGAGGTCCCTCTAACCCCTCTCTCTCACACTCCTGTATCTGGGGAGGTCCCTCTAACCCCCTCTCTCACACTCCTGTATCTGGTGAGGTCCCTCTAATCCCTCTCTCACACACTCCTGTATCTGGGGAGGTCCCTCTAACCCCTCTCTCCCACACTCCTGTATCTGGGGAGGTCCCTCTAACCCCTCTCTCACACTCCTGTATCTGAGGAGGTCCCTCTAACCCCTCTCTCACACTCCTGTATCTGGGGAGGTCCCTCTAACCCCCTCTCTCCCACACTCCTGTATCTGGGGAGGTCCCTCTAACCCCTCTCTCTCTCACACTCCTGTATCTGGGGAGGTCCCTCTAACCCCTCTCTCACACTCCTGTATCTGGGGAGGTCCCTCTAACCCCTCTCTCTCACACTGCTGTAACTGGGGAGGTCCCTCTAACCCCTCTCTCTCACACTCTTGTATCTGGGGAGGTCCCTCTAACCCCCTCTCTCTCACACTCCTGTATCTGGGGAGGTCCCTCTAACCCCCCTCTCACACACACTCCTGTATCTGGGGAGGTCCCTCTCACCCCTCTCTCACACACTCTTGTATCTGGGGAGGTCCCTCTAACCCCCTCTCTCTCACACTCCTGTATCTGGGGAGGTCCCTCTAACCCCTCTCTCACACTCCTGTATCTGGGGAGGTCCCTCTAACCCCTCTCTCACACTCCTGTATCTGGGGAGGTCCCTCTAACCCCTCTCTCTCAAACTCCTGTATCTGGGGAGGTCCCTCTAACCCGCTCTCTCTCACACTCCTGTATCTGGGGAGGTCCCTCTAACCCCTCTCTCTCACACTCCTGTATCTGGGGAGGTCCCTCTAACCCCTCTCTCACACTCCTGTATCTGGGGAGGTCCCTCTAACCCCCTCTCTCACACACTCCTGTATCTGGGGAGGTCCCTCTAACCCCTCTCTCACACTCCTGTATCTGGGGAGGTCCCTCTAACCCCCTCTCTCACACTCCTGTATCTGGGGAGGTCCCTCTAACCCCTCTCTCTCACACTCTTGTATCTGGGGAGGTCCCTCTAACCCCCTCTCTCTCACACTCCTGTATCTGGGGAGGTCCCTCTAACCCCCCTCTCACACACACTCCTGTATCTGGGGAGGTCCATCTAACCCCTCTCTCACACACTCTTGTATCTGGGGAGGTCCCTCTAACCCCCTCTCTCTCACACTCCTGTATCTGGGGAGGTCCCTCTAACCCCTCTCTCTCACACTCCTGTATCTGGGGAGGTCCCTCTAACCCCTCTCTCACACACTCCTGTATCTGGGGAGGTCCCTCTAACCCCTCTCTCACACTCCTGTATCTGGGGAGGTCCCTCTAACCCCTTTCTCTCACACTCCTGTATCTGGGGAGGTCCCTCTAACCCCTCTCTCTCACACTCCTGTATCTGAGGAGGTCCCTCCAATCCCTCTCTCTCACACTCCTGTATCTGGGGAGGTCCCTCTAACCTCTCTCTCACACTCCTGTATCTGGGGAGGTCCCTCTAACCCCTCTCTCACACACTCCTGTATCGGGAATGGTCCCTCTAACCCCTCTCTCTCACACTCCTGTATCTGGGGATGTTCCTCTAACCCCTCTCTCTCACACTCCTGTATCTGGGGAGGTCCCTCTAACCCCTCTCTCACACTCCTGTATCTGGGGAGGTCCCTCTAACCCCTCTCTCACACACTCCTGTATCTGGGGAGGTCCCTCTAACCCCTCTCTCACACTCCTGTATCTGGGGAGGTCCCTCTAACCCCTCTCTCACACTCCTGTATCTGGGGAGGTCCCTCTAACCCCTCTCTCACACTCTCCTGTATCTGGGGAGGTCCCTCTAACCTCTCTCTCACACTCCTGTATCTGGGGAGGTCCAACTAACCCCTCTCTCTCACATCCTGTATCTGGGGAGGTTCCTCTAACCCCTCTCTCACACACTCCTGTATCGGGGAAGGTCCCTCTAACCCCTCTCTCTCACATCCTGTATCTGGGGAGGTTCCTCTAACCCCTCTCTCACACACTCCTGTATCGGGGAAGGTCCCTCTAACCCCTCTCTCTCACACTCCTGTATCTGGGGAGGTTCCTCTAACCCCTCTCTCACATTCCTGTATCTGGGGAGGTCCCTCTAACCCCTCTCTCACACACTCCTGTATCGGGGAAGGTCCCTCTAACCCCTCTCTCTCACACTCCTGTATCTGGGGAGGTTCCTCTAACCCCTCTCTCACACACTCCTGTATCTGGGGAGGTCCCTCTAACCCCTCTCTCACACTCCTGTATCTGGGGAGGTCCCTCTAACCCCTCTCCCTCACACTCCTGTATCTGGGGAGGTCCCTCAAACCCTCTCTCACACACTCCTGTATCTGGGGAGGTCCCTCGAACCCCTCTCTCACACTCCTGTATCTGGGGAGGTCCCTCGAACCCCTCTCACACACTCCTGTATCTGGGGAGGTCCCTCTCACCCCCTCTCTCACACTCCTGTATCTGGGGAGGTCCCTCTAACCCCCTCTCTCTAACTCCTGTATCTGGGGAGGTCCCTCTAACCCCTCTCTCACACACTCCTGTATCTGGGGAGGTCCCTCTAACCCCTCTCACACACTCCTGTATCTGAGGAGGTCCCTCTAACCCCTCTCTCACACTCCTGTATCTGGGGAGGTCCCTCTAACCCCCTCTCTCACACACTCCTATATCTGGGGAGGTCCCTCTAACCCCTCTCTCACACTCCTGTATCTGGGGAGGTCCCTCTGACCCCTCTCTCTCACACTCCTGTATCTGGGGAGGTCCCTCTAACCCCTCTCTCTCACACTCCTGTATCTGGGAAGGTCCCTCTAACCCCTCTCTCTCACACTCCTGTATCTGGGGAGGTCCCTCTAACCCCTCTCTCACACTCCTGTATCTGGGGAGGTCCCGCTAACCCCTCTCACACACTCCTGTATCTGGGGAGGTCTCTCTAACCCCTCTCTCACACACTCCTGTATCTGGGGAGGTCCCTCTAACCCCCTCTCTCTCACACTCCTGTATCTGGGGAGGTCCCTCTAACCCCTCTCTCACACTCCTGTATCTGGGGAGGTCCCTCTAACCCCCTCTCTCACACTCCTGTATCTGGGGAGGTCCCTCTAACCCCTCTCTCACACTCCTGTATCTGGGGAGGTCCCTCTAACCCCCTCTCTCACACTCCTGTATCTGGGGAGGTCCCTCTAACCCCCTCTCTCACACTCCTGTATCTGGGGAGGTCCCTCTAACCCCCCTCTCTCACACTCCTGTATCTGCGGAGGTCCCTCTAACCCCTCTCTCACACACTCCTGTATCTGGGGAGGTCCCTCTAACCCCCTCTCTCTCACTCCTGTATCTGGGGAGGTCCCTCTAACCCCTCTCTCACACACTCCTGTATCTGGGGAGGTCCCTCTAACCTCTCTCTCACACACTCCTGTATCTGGGGAGGTCCCTCTAACCCCTCTCTCACACTCCTGTATCTGGGGAGGTCCCTCTAACCCCCTCTCTCACACTCCTGTATCTGGGGAGGTCCCTCTCACCCCTCTCTCACACTCCTGTATCTGGGGAGGTCCCTCTAACCCCTCTCTCACACTCCTGTATCTGGGGAGGTCCCTCGAACCCCTCTCTCACACTCCTGTATCTGGGGAGGTCCCTCTAACCTCTCTCTCACACACTCCTGTATCTGGGGAGGTCCCTCTAACCTCTCTCTCACACACTCCTGTATCGGGGAAGGTCCCTCTAACCCCTCTCTCTCACACTCCTGTATCTGGGGAGGTTCCTCTAACCCCTCTCTCACACACTCCTGTATCTGGGGAGGTCCCTCTAACCCCTCTCTCTCACACTCCTGTATCTGGGGAGGTCCCTCTAACCCCTCTCTCTCACACTCCTGTATCTGGGGAGGTCCCTCTCACCCCTCTCTCTCACACCCCTGTATCTGGGGAGGTACCTCTAACCCCTCTCTCACACTCCTGTATCTGGGGAGGTCCCTCTAACCCCTCTCTCACACACTCCTGTATCTGGGGAGGTCCCTCTAACCCCTCTCTCTCACACTCCTGTATCTGGGGAGGTCCCTCTAACCCCCTCTCTCACACTCCTGTATCTGGTGAGGTCCCTCTAATCCCTCTCTCACACACTCCTGTATCTGGGGAGGTCCCTCTAACCCCTCTCTCCCACACTCCTGTATCTGGGGAGGTCCCTCTAACCCCTCTCTCACACTCCTGTATCTGAGGAGGTCCCTCTAACCCCTCTCTCACACTCCTGTATCTGGGGAGGTCCCTCTAACCCCCTCTCTCCCACACTCCTGTATCTGGGGAGGGCCCTCTAACCCCCTCTCTCACACACTCCTGTATCTGGGGAGGTCCCTCTCACCCTCTCTCTCTCACACTCCTGTATCTGGGGAGGTCCCTCTAACCCCTCTCTCACACTGCTGTATCTGGGGAGGTCCCTCTAACCCCTCTCTCTCACACTCTTGTATCTGGGGAGGTCCCTCTAACCCCCTCTCTCTCACACTCCTGTATCTGGGGAGGTCCCTCTAACCCCTCTCTCACACACTCCTGTATCTGGGGAGGGCCCTCTAACCCCCTCTCTCACACACTCCTGTATCTGGGGAGGTCCCTCTCACCCTCTCTCTCTCACACTCCTGTATCTGGGGAGGTCCCTCTAACCCCTCTCTCACACTGCTGTATCTGGGGAGGTCCCTCTAACCCCTCTCTCTCACACTCTTGTATCTGGGGAGGTCCCTCTAACACCCTCTCTCTCACACTCCTGTATCTGGGGAGGTCCCTCTAACCCCCCTCTCACACACACTCCTGTATCTGGGGAGGTCCCTCTGACCCCTCTCTCACACACTCTTGTATCTGGGGAGGTCCCTCTAACCCCCTCTCTCTCACACTCCTGTATCTGGGGAGGTCCCTCTAACCCCCTCTCTCTCACACTCCTGTATCTGGGGAGGTCCCTCTAACCCCTCTCTCACACTCCTGTATCTGGGGAGGTCCCTCTAACCCCTCTCTCACACTCCTGTATCTGGGGAGGTCCCTCCAACCCCTCTCTCTCACACTCCTGTATCTGGGGAGGTCCCTCTAACCCCCTCTCTCTCACACTCCTGTATCTGGGGAGGTCCCTCTAACCCCCTCTCTCACACACTCCTGTATCTGGGGAGGTCCCTCTAACCCCTCTCTCACACTCCTGTATCTGGGGAGGTCCCTCTAACCCCCTCTCTCACACTCCTGTATCTGGGGAGGTCCCTCTAACCCCCTCTCTCACACACTCCTGTATCTGGGGAGGTCCCTCTCACCCCTCTCTCACACACTCTTGTATCTGGGGAGGTCCCTCTAACCCCCTCTCTCTCACACTCCTGTATCTGGGGAGGTCCCTCTAACCCCTCTCTCTCACACTCCTGTATCTGGGGAGGTCCCTCTAACCCCTCTCTCACACTCCTGTATCTGGGGAGGTCCCTCTAACCCCTTTCTCTCACACTCCTGTATCTGGGGAGGTCCCTCTAACCCCCTCTCTCACACACTCCTGTATCTGGGGAGGTCCCTCTAACCCCTCTCTCTCACACTCCTGTATCTGGGGAGGTCCCTCTAACCCCTCTCTCACACTCCTGTATCTGAGGAGGTCCCTCCAATCCCTCTCTCTCACACTCCTGTATCTGGGGAGGTCCCTCTAACCTCTCTCTCACACTCCTGTATCTGGGGTGGTCCAACTAACCCCTCTCTCTCACATCCTGTATCTGGGGAGGTCCCTCTAACCCCTCTCTCACACACTCCTGTATCGGGAAAGGTCCCTCTAACCCCTCTCTCTCACACTGCTGTATCTGGGGATGTTCCTCTAACCCCTCTCTCACACACTCCTGTATCTGGGGAGGTCCCTCTAACCTCTCTCTCACACTCCTGTATCTGGGGAGGTCCAACTAACCCCTCTCTCTCACATCCTGTATCTGGGGAGGTCCCTCTAACCCCTCTCTCACACACTCCTGTATCGGGGAAGGTCCCTCTAACCCCTCTCTCTCACACTCCTGTATCTGGGGAGGTTCCTCTAACCCCTCTCTCACACACTCCTGTATCTGGGGAGGTCCCTCCAACCCCCCTCTCTCACACTCCTGTATCTGGGGAGGTCCCTCTAACCCCTCTCTCACACTCCTGTATCTGGGGAGGTCCCTCTAACCCCTCTCCCTCACACTCCTGTATCTGGGGAGGTCCCTCTAACCCTCTCTCACACACTCCTGTATCTGGGGAGGTCCCTCGAACCCCTCTCTCACACTCCTGTATCTGGGGAGGTCCCTCGAACCCCTCTCACACACTCCTATATCTGGGGAGGTCCCTCTCACCCCCCTCTCTCACACTCCTGTATCTGGGGAGGTCCCTCTAACCCCCTCTCTCTAACTCCTGTATCTGGGGAGGTCCCTCTAACCCCTCTCTCACACACTCCTGTATCTGGGGAGGTCCCTCTAACCCCTCTCACACACTCCTGTATCTGAGGAGGTCCCTCTAACCCCCTCTCTCACACTCCTGTATCTGGGGAGGTCCCTCTAACCCCTCTCTCTCACACTCCTGTATCTGGGAAAGTCCCTCTAACCCCTCTCTCTCACACTCCTGTATCTGGGGAGGTCCCTCTAACCCCTCTCTCACACTCCTGTATCTGGGGAGGTCCCGCTAACCCCTCTCACACACTCCTGTATCTGGGGAGGTCCCTCTAACCCCCTCTCTCTCACACTCCTGTATCTGGGGAGGTCCCTCTAACCCCTCTCTCACACTCCTGTATCTGGGGAGGTCCCTCTAACCCCCTCTCTCACACTCCTGTATCTGGGGAGGTCCCTCTAACCCCTCTCTCACACTCCTGTATCTGGGGAGGTCCCTCTAACCCCCTCTCTCACACTCCTGTATCTGGGGAGGTCCCTCTAACCCCCTCTCACACACTCCTGTATCTGGGGAGGTCCCTCTAACCCCTCTCTCACACACTCCTGTATCTGGGGAGGTCCCTCTAACCCCTCTCTCACACACTCCTGTATCTGGGGAGGTCCCTCTAACCCCTCTCTCACACTCCTGTATCTGGGGAGGTCCCTCTAACCCCCTCTCTCACACTCCTGTATCTGGAGAGGTCTCTCTAACCCCTCTCACACACTCCTGTATCTGGGGAGGTCCCTCTAACCCCCTCTCACACACTCCTGTATCTGGGGAGGTCCCTCTAACCCCCTCTCACACACTCCTGTATCTGGGGAGGTCCCTCTAACCCCTCTCTCACACACTCCTGTATCTGAGGAGGTCCCTCTAACCCCTCTCTCTCTCTCACTCCTGTATCTGGGGAGGTCCCTCTAACCCCTCTCTCTCACACTCCTGTATCTGGGGAGGTCCCTCGAACCCCTCTCTCACACACTCCTGTATCTGGGGAGGTCCCTCTAACCCCCTCTCTCCCACACTCCTGTATCTGGGGTGGTCCCTCTAACCTCTCTCTCACACACTCCTGTATCTGGGGAGGTCCCTCTAACCCCTCTCTCACACTCCTGTATCTGGGGAGGTCCCTCTAACCCCTCTCACACACTCCTGTATCTGGGGAGGTCCCTCTAACCCCTCTCACACACTCCTGTATCTGGAGAGGTCCCTCTAACCCCCTCTCACACACTCCTGTATCTGGGGAGGTCCCTCTAACCCCTCTCTCTCACACTCCTGTATCTGGGGAGGTCCCTCTAACCCCTCTCTCACACACTCCTGTATCTGGGGAGGTCCCTCTAACCCCTCTCACTCACACTCCTGTATCTGGGGAGGTCCCTCTAACCACTCTCTCTCACACTCCTGTATCTGTGGAGGTCCCTCTAACCCCTCTCTCACATTCCTGTATCTGGGGAGGTCCCTCTAACCCCTCTCACACACTCCTGTATCTGGGGAGGTCCCTCTAACCCCTCTCTCTCACACTCCTGTATCTGGGGAGGTCCCTCTAACCCCTCTCTCACACACTCCTGTATCTGGGGAGGTCTCTCTAACCCCTCTCTCTCACACTCCTGTATCTGTGGAGGTCCCTCTAACCCCTCTCTCTCACACACTCCTGTATCTGTGGAGGTCCCTCTAACCCCTCTCTCTCACACTCCTGTATCTGGGGAGGTCCCTCTAACCCCCTCTCTCACACTCCTGTATCTGGGGAGGTCTCTCTCACCCCTTCTCTCTCGCGAGCGGTCACTCGCCCGGGTCCTCGCCTGACCTGCCCTCCTGGCAATTCGAGCGGGCGCTTGAACCAGGCAGATTACGGTAGCTGCCTGGAAGGCATGCCTTTGGGACAAAGTGCAAACCGGGGCCCGGAACTGCCTGAGGAGATGGATGGTGAGATACAGAGCAAGGAGGCGTGGGCTTGGCCGAGACCGGGGAAGAGGGGCGTGGGGCCTGTAGACCACCGGGCAGTCTCGCACCCGACCCGGAGAGAGGGAGAGAGAGAGAGAGAGAGAGGGGAAGGCGGGTCGCGCAGCCTCGACAGCGAGAGGACCGCGTCGAGGCGCCAGGCGGGCATCGCCGGGAGGCGGCGAGAGGAAGCCGAGTCAAAGGTCACGGCGACCAGGGGGCGACTTCCCCGGGGGGTTGGGTGGTAGGGGAGGGAGAGGCAGGCGGGGAGGCTCAGCGTTTGCGAGGGTGAGCGTTTGGCAGTCGAGGGGGACCTCCCGGCTCTCCCTCCGTGCTGCCCCTCCCACAGTGCGGCGCTCCCTCGGTACCGACCCTCCGACAGTGCGGCGCTCCCTCAGTACCGACCCTCCGACAGTGCGGCCCTCCCTCAGTACTGACCCTCCCACAGTGCGGCGCTCCCTCAGTACCGACCCTCCCACAGTGCGGCGCTCCCTCGGTACCGACCCTCCGACAGTGCGGCGCTCCCTCAGTACCGACCCTCCGACAGTGCGGCCCTCCCTCAGTACTGACCCTCCCACAGTGCCGGCGCTCCCTCAGTACCGACCCTCCGACAGTGCGGCCCTCCCTCAGTACTGACCCTCCGACAGTGCGGTGCTCCCTCAGTACTGACCCTCCGACAGTGCGGCCCTCCCTCAGTACCGACCCTCCCACAGTGCGGCGCTCCCTCAGTACCGACCCTCCGACAGTGTGGCGCTCCCTCGGTACCGACCCTCCGACAGTGCGGCGCTCCCTCAGTACCGACCCTCCGACAGTGCGGCGCTCCCTCAGTACTGGCCCTCCGACAGTGCGGCGCTCCTCAGTACTGACCCTCCGACAGTGCGGGGCTCCCTCGGTACCGACCCTCCGACAGTGCGGCGCTCCCTCAGTACCGACCCTCCGACAGTGCGGCTCTCCCTCAGTACTGACCCTCCGACAGTGCGGGGCTCCCTCAGTACCGACCCTCCGACAGTGCGGGGCTCCCTCAGTACCGACCCTCCGACAGTGCGGGGCTCCCTCAGTACCGACCCTCCGACAGTGCGGCGCTCCTCAGTACCGACCCTCCGACAGTGCGGCGCTCCCTCAGCACTGACCCTCCGACAGTGCGGCGCTCCCTCAGCACCGACCCTCCGACAGTGCGGCGCTCCCTCAGTACTGACCCTCCGACAGTGCGGCGCTCCCTCAGCACTGGGGAGTCACGGCCTGGTTATGGGGCTCGAGTCTCTGGAGTGGGGTCTCAAACCCACAAGTTACTCAGACAGGGGAGAATGAGACTGAGGCAGGAATGGCACAGAATGGCTTTGAGAGACGGGGGTTTTTGTGGTGGACTGTGCAGAGTGGAGTGGCCAAAATAGAAAGTGAAACAGAGAGAGAGAGAGAGAGAGAGAGACAGAGAGAGAGAGAGGGACAGAGAGAGAGAGAGAGAGAGAGTGAGTGAGAGAGAGAGTGAGTGAGAGAGACAGAGAGAGAGAGAGACAGAGAGAGAGAGAGAGAGAGTGAGTGAGAGAGACAGAGAGAGAGAGAGACAGACAGAAAAAGAGAGAGAGAGAGAGAAAGAGAA